>NC_071501.1:114584531-114887561 GCF_028408465.1 Anastrepha ludens
TTTCGCTCATTTTTGTATATCTTTCGCTTGTCAATCGTAAAAACACGTCTAAACGATTGCTTCTCACTTTAAGGGTGCATATGTACTAAGGTATAGGTATGTATGTGTAAGGGAGTAATTATCATATTTGTAGTATATAAATTATTGGTTTCGAATTAACTGACTAATAGTTTGCCAATGCGTTTACTAGCTACTAGAAATATTCATTTCTCCACTCGCGCATTCATAAGCATTTGAACTAAAATATTTTTTAATTAATTTTAAGTTCCGCATAGTAATAATTTTATAATTGATTTACGAGTAATTCAATAGGGTAGCACTAAAAGTAATTAGTTCGTTGTGATTACAGTTAAATACGTAGTATATTTGTAGGTATTTTTTATAAAAAATATTTAGTTTTAGAAAACACGCAGCGGCTAAATTGGTTTGTTTTAAAAACATTTTTTTTCTTTTCTAATAAAAAATATATATTATTTTTTACGCGAGTTGTCAGTCAACAACAAGTCAATTATTCTCGAAATGTTTGTTAGCTCAGTTTTGCTATAGAAAAGTCTTTAATACAGAAGAGCATTCGTTGCTGAAATCAAAATGGTGGGTATGGATTTAAGTTCAGTTCTTTTTTAAGTCTTAATGAAATTCATGTAAAATAATGGCAAGTTGAGCATTTGGCTTGGAAAGTGTCGGTAAGTAAGCATTTTAAAGTAGTGTTTTTTTAAATAAAAATTTATAATAAAAGAATTTTGCTGAAATAATAAAATAATGTGCAATCATTTGAATAAAAATACTATTTAAGGGCAGCAAAAAAAAAACAAAATTGAAATAAACAATAAAAAATAGGTTATTAAAAATGTTGGAAATAAAAATATACGGTAAATATTTTTTTCTTTTGGTGAATTACATAAAATTAAAACATGGAATAAATCAAACTTATATTCAGGTTATAAATAATTATAGAATGAAAATCACTTAAAGAAATATTCGAATAAAAAAAGTGAGATGAAATAATGCAAATAATGCAAAACTGTACTCCAAAATTTTAGAAAGAAAAACACTTAAAAAATATTCAAATAAAAAGAAGTGAAATGAAATATTTTTTTTTAAACACACCTCAAACAAATATTTATTTAAATAAAAAACGCAATAATTAAAAAATTGTTCAAATAAAATAACTGAAACAAAAGATGTTATATGTAAAAACTAAAAACACACTCGAGCTTGACTTGTTTACAGTAGCACAGAAAACAAACTATGTGACATATCACGCTGAAATTTGCCATGTAAGCTTATAACAGTCCTACCAAAAAACAAAAAATTTATTTTTGCCATATGTCATCCGCGGACCGTTTTATTGATACCGTCTCGTTCATATTTGAGCAGAAGGTACAATATATATAATTGGCGCGTACACCCTTTTCGGGTGTTTGGCCGAGCTCCTCCTCCTATTTGTGGTGTGCGTGTTGATGTTGTTCCACAAATGGAGGGACCTACAGTTTCAAGCCAACTCCGAACGGCAGATATTTTTATGAGGAGTTTTCTCATGGCAGAAATACAATCGGAGGTTTGCCATTGCCTGCCGCTATCAGATAAATGTTTTTCTTAATTTTGGTGTTTCACCGAGATTCGAACCAACGTTCTCTCTGTGAATTCCGAATGGTGGTCACGCACCAACCCATTCGGATACGGCGGCCGCCGTAGTATAGTGGTTATCATGTGCGCTTCACAAATATTTATTTAATATACAAAAAAGGGTTCGAAATAATATTGGACTAAAAAGTTATGAAAAACGAAATAATAGAAATAAAGAATGTAAAACTTAAATAAGAAAAATAAATTTAAAAAGTTGAAAAACGTACTGAACTAAAACTAAAAACAACAAAACGAAATTGAAAAAATAATGGCTAATTTATATACGAAAATAAAAAAAATTCATTTAAATAAACGAGGCAAAATTTATAAAACTTTTCTAATGAAATAACTGAACAAAAAAAGTTACAAGTTAAACAAAAAATCTGCGAGAAAAAACTACTAAATTAAAAAATATTTAATTTAAATAGAAATATATTTCAAATCCTACAAAAATCCCCCAAAAAGTTTTGAGAAACAAAATTAAAATAAAAAATGTAAAATTTAGATACGAAAAATTAAAAAATATATTTTTATTTAAAAAGTTAAAAAAAAAATTAAATAGTACAGGACCAAAAAGTTTTGAAAAACGAAATTGAAATAAAACAAAATTTAGATAAGAAAAATTAAAAAAGAAAAATTTAAAAAAAATTGAAAAAAACATGCATAAAAAATGAAAGAGAGTTTTTATTTTTGTTTGAATTTCTTTATAAAAAGGTTTTGAAATAAAAAAAGTGAAAATTAAAAAATAATGAATTAAAAAAGAAGCATTTTTTCAAAAACCTAAAAACAGACAGTTTGAAAAAAAAAATCATAAAAAATATGAAAATGAGTTTTTATTTCTGTTTGATTTTCTTAATAAAAACTTTGAAATAAAAAACAGTGAAATTAAAGAATTTGAAGAAAATATTCAAAAGTTTTCAAGCCCAAAATTAAAAAAAATTATTATTTAATTTAAAATTAAAAAGAAATTAAAAAATTAAAAAAAAAGATATTTTTCTTTAAAAAGTTAAATAAAATTTAAATAGCACTAAACTTAAATGTTTTGAAAAACGAAATTGGAATAAAATAAAAATAAATAATAAAATTTAAATAAGAAAAATTATATTTATTTAAAAATAAAAAAATAAATAATAAAATTTAAAAAAGAAAAATTGAAAATATACATTTTTATTTAAAAAGTTAAAAACAAATTTAAATAGTACTGAACTAAACAGTTTTGAAAAACGCAATTGGAATAAAATAAAAATAAATAATGAAATTTAAATAAGAAAAATTATATTTATTTAAAAATAAAAAAATTAGCAAAAAGGTTTTGAAAATTTAAATTTAAATAATAAAATTTTAAATTAAATATTTATTTAAAAAATTCAAATACTGAAATAGGATTGAAAAAAAAAATTTTGAAACGCAACATTGGTAACAAAAATTTAGAAATAAAAACTATTTTTACATAAAAAGTATTGAAATCAAAAATTATTGAATCAAAAATAAAATATATTTTAAAGTATTTTGAAACAAAAGCTTTTGAAATAAAAAAATTTCAATAAAAAATTATTTATTTACAAAACAGTTAATAAAAGAAGTTGCAAATAAATAATTAAAGAATTAATTAAAGAAGTTGGAATAAATACTACTGCATTAGTGTTAGTAAATTCGGAATAGAAATGTTAATTGTGTTTTTGCTTTCGTTTTAGAGTTCCTTAGCAGAACTTAAATAGGTTTTGTGCAATATACACTTAAGTCCTTTCATTTTTTAAACATTTTACAATACTTTTAAGCTTTTACAATGGAATTATATTGATTGTTCAAGCTTTTACAATGGAATTATTATTATTTAGTTATAAATAATTTTTTCCCCTCCATTTTCTCTTTTGAAACTTATAAACTTAGTCTTGAATTGAATTTATATTCAAAATTCTGTAATGAAAAAAAATTATTAAAACACCTTAAGTCGGTATGCGCTCCAACATTTATGCGATATTTTCATCTTTTAAATCAATAAATATTTGTCATCAGTAAATTTGAATATTTTGATTATTTTAACAATTCGAGTTCTTAAAAAATATTTCAGAAATACTTTCAGAAATAAATTTTTCTCTTCCTATGTTGATTATTATTTACATAAATCATTCAAGAAAATTCCCACATTTTAAATAAAAATGATTACCTTTATATTAATTCATAAAAAAAAATGCATATTTTTCCTTGTTAAAAATTCGCTCAGTGTTTTAAGCTAATATTATTTTCTTAACTTGTGTACGGTTCATGTTATACTAGAACTTTCGCATCGAAATTTTCTATTTTAGCGTTTTATCGAAAAATTGATATTCCATCAAGTCTTTTGCGTGGTTAAGCATACAAAATATGCAAAGCTTTTTGAAAATTATTAACTATATTTACTTAATTTTCAAATCTATAAATATATTTTGGTGCTCTCTTCTTTACGAAATGCACATTTAAGTACTTTTATATTTAAAAAAAATGGCAGCCTCTGATCAGACAAATATTCAAAAAAAGCGGCAATAGCAATCCTTAATGAGGTGAAAAAATCCAATTACATAAATTACCAACAAAAATTCAATTACCAAATACATAAATTGCTGAAATATAATATTACTTTAAATGTGAATGGATGTTGCATATTTTTCCGCGAATAAGTCCATTCCTATATTTAGTAGGATTCGATATAGCGAATCATGGATTTACACTACATGAATACAACGGAGACTATATGATGCGCTTAAATATAACTCAACTAATTTAACAATAAACTATTTTTACAGCCCCAAAGGTATGCAACTAATTTTGAATTTGACAGATATAATATTAAAAAGTTACAAGTCGATATACTGCATGCGGAGCAGACTCAGCTACAATGCATACTTTTAGGGTGCTGAGGTATACAAATGTGGAAGCAGTGGGACTGTCATTCTAATAAAGAAGAAAATATACAAATGTATTAAAGGACTATATGAGCCCTTGCCCTTGGTTCAGTTCAAATTTGTAGTCATCAAAACTAAACATGACTATTATTTCTTATTAAAAAGTACATTTCACCTAAGTTAAGGTTTTGGGAATATGCTTTCTCTTTGCCCTCGTAAGCAATTGGAACAGCTTGAAAATTTTCAGTTAGTTTTTTATATTATCTTTCTATTTTTTTTTTTGTACTTGAATCATATCAACGCAGTTTTCGTTACTTTTTTTAATTTTCACCAAATAAAAAGCTTTAGAGCAAAGAACTTTTCGGCAAAATGTCGTGAAATGTATACTCATTTTTCATGAGAGAGAATTTCCGGTATGAAATAACAAAAAACTAGGTTGTGATGGCATTATTTGCCATATCAGTTAACCATGAGGCGCATAATAGCCTTATGGACGTGTGCGTTAACTCTGTACTCACTCTCTATACGCACCTTCGAGGTACCACTTCTCTGCTCGCTATCTCTGGGCTCTGCTCACTTCATGAAAAATTTTCATGTAAAAGTAACAGCAAAGTTATCGATTCGCCCCTAGCGAGTACGGTTATACTCAAGGCGCATTCGTTAAAAGTGGTGGCACCAGAGCAAAAACAATGTTTTATATGTTTGATTGTCACAGCAAAGTATTGGCGAAATAGAAAACGAAGATTAAATTCGCCATGTTGCATTCTGTGCTGACAGCCATATGAACACGGCGAAAGAAAAACAAAAACAAATCAGGTATCGGTAATACCAGCTTTAATAGATTCGCCCTGTTATGTCGCATAAAACTTGTAAAAGTAAATGTAATTTTTGGCAGCTCTTCTCCAGTTGCTTCACCTATTCGTCACTTGCCAACGCTTGGCGAAACGAAGAGGATTTATATTAAAAAATACTAACAAGTTTAACCAAGTAATGCTGATATTTTAGCTGCAAAACAAGGTTAAACTTGTACTGAAAATCTGAGAGATTACTAAATTAAAAAATAATTAATTAAAAAAGAAAACATATTTCAAAAACCTAAAAAAGGGCACTTTTGATAAAAAAAAATGCATAAAAAAAAATGAAAATTAGTTTTTATTTCTGTTTGATTTTCTTACTAAAAAAGTTTTGAAATAAAAAACAGTGAAAAAATTATGAAAAAAATTTCAAAAGTTTTCAAGCCCAAAATTTAAAAAATTAATATTTATTTAACATATAAAAAAACACTTTAGAATAGTGGTGAACTAAAAAGTTTTGGGACAAAATTAAAATAGAAAATGTAAAATTTAAATAAGAAAAATTAAAAAAAAAAATATATTTAAAAAGTTAAGAAAAAAAAAAATTCAAAATATTACTGAATGAAAAAGATTTGAAAAACCAAATTGACATAAAAACGGAAAAGAGCTGTTCTTACACATCACTTCAAACTTGTTGCATACCTTTAGGGTCCTTTGTTTGATTTTATTATTCATAAGCCTCTGGTTTGACAATATAATTTTCATTTCTTTGTTTTTTTTTTTGGCAACCAACAATTACTTTGCTTGGCCTCAACAGACAAGCGAAAAAAAGATTCATTTTATATGCATAACTTAAATAGATTAATAAAAAAACTAATATAATTCATGTTTTCTAGCAATAGTAGTCTTGAAGGAAAGCTTAACTCTAATTGTCGAAATAACTTTAATTTATATAAATAAGTATGTAGATTTATGTAATAATACATAAGTTATATTAAAAAAAATATTCAACTGATAGATACAAAACCTACGGCCATAGTATTCATTTGCGATTCAAAACATAACCTAAATTACACCACTGTAAATTCTAAAGTGAATAGAGGAAAACTTATGTCATAATATGAAGCATACTTTCTGGTGTTTAATTTTAAGAAAATATTTAAATATTTTATAAAATACATAGACTTTTTTTTTAATTATAAGGTGATTTATACAAATAAAGAATGCCAAATAAGGCAAGAGTTTTTATAGCACATTTTTGAATGGAACTGTGAAAATACAATAAAACTAAAATTTAACCAGCACAACTCTGACTGCAAAATTACTGAGTGGTGCAAAACACTTGGATAACTAAATTTTTTAGTGGTGAGAAACACTCGGATTGCAAAATATTTGAGTGGTGAAAAACTTTCTGACTGCGAAATTGTTTAGTGGTGAAAAACATTCTGACTACAAAATTGTTGAGTGGTGAAAAACACTCGGATTGCTTGAATGGTGAAAAACACTCTGCAAAATTGTTGAGTGGTGAAGAAATATTTTTAATAAATATTATTACAACTCTACGCTAGGATTCATTTGAAATATTTAGAATTTTTGTTTTTTTGCTGTCAGAGTGATATTGAATTAAATTTCAATACCTGCGTACTGTAATAATACTATTTATAATCATAGAGCTCAAATGTATTATATAACTAAAGCAAATCAAAAATATAAAAAAGTTATGAATAAATTAATATACCTGCGTATAAGTTCCCGCGTTCGACATAAAAGTACAATAATATACAATAACAAAATTAAATTTAAAAACAATTTACAAAGGGCTGAAGCACTTTCAAAATGTAATATGCGCATTTAATTTTTTTTTCCAAATTTCTTTTTAAGCAAGCGGCGGCTGTTAAGACTACATATTTTTATAAAACATCTTCAAAAGACTGCTAAAACTACGTACATATTTTTATAAAAAAAATTTGCAAACAACGCGCAACTCGCCTGCTAAATTAAAAAAAAAATATTCGTCACTAACTCAGAAACGGCGTTAGGTATTAAAAAAAAGCCTATGGCTAAAAGCAAGTTCCTATTCAATCGCTCTTTACCTAAACCCGCACGCTTTCTTTTCGCGTCATTTCGAAAAAACCCTCACTTAAGCTCTATAAAGCAATGTTGCATACAACAACTCTCTGTGACGCATCTGCTCCTACCCTGGCAAGGGAAAGAACACCAACAGCAAAAAGGTTATAATGAAGACACACGATAGTATGATTGTAAGCACATGCGAATCGTGCTTCAGCAGGAATGACGCGCCCGTCCCCTGCGCTGCTGCCTCAGCACCACCAGCGACTCCAGCATGCACCAACTTGCCGCCGCCGCTGCTTGCCAGCTTCTCGTCGTTCACCTCGACCACGCGATAAATGCTGAAAATACTATTTTGGTTAGGTTTGATTGTTGCTGTTGTTGTCGCAGTTGTTGTTGTGCACTTTATTTTATTGTTAGCGCTTGCGCTGCTGTTAATGCTTCCATTTGGGCTGCTGCTCAGCAGCGGCGTTGATTTGGCTGCAGAAGAGTGTTCGAAGAATTCGATACGCTTGGAAACGATCGGCAATGAGTCTTCTACCGCCACGCCTGGCTCTTTCTTCTGGAGCGCGGCTAAATCGATTAGCTTGTACTTGTTGCCTCCATCCACTGCGCGGCTTTCCACCTTCAGCTTAAGTTCCTCGTTGAAAGTTGGCTTTTCGTTGATCAGTTGGTAGGCGCCACCCCCTACGCCGCTACCGCTGCCAGCACCACCACCACCACCACCTCCTCCTCCTCCGATTACTTCACTTTCCGTTTCCACAATGGTTTGCAGCATACATTGATTGTTATTCACATGACCGTAATTGATGCATGAATGGCCACCGTTGCCGGCGAGTAAATTAAATTTAATCTTTTGAAATGTTTTCAATTTGGCATGACGAAAAAAATCCGTAACAATGTGACGCTGTTGTTGTTGTTGGTGTTGCTTTAGTTTGCTATGGCACTGCTCACTGCCGTCACCATGCACAGCAGTGTCCAGTTCGTCGCGCTCCTCCTCTTCGGCGCCAACGCCTTCATCAACGTCGTCACTGTCGAAATCTTTAGCACCAACACATCCACCACTACCATCACCATCACCACTATCACTACCACCACCGTGTCCATTCGTTAGCACGGTCACATCGAAATGACACTTTGCACTCAAATTAAATGTGGAATTGTCTAGGCCAAGTGTATGCAACGTGGGCTGCAGCATCTGTTCTTTGGTGCAGGTCGCAGTGAGTTGGTGCTCATACTCGTGCTCAAAGGCGCCATCGCCGCCACGCCCATCACGCGTTAAAACGCAACGACGTTGGTACTCGAAATTTGTATGTGGTTGTTTTTGTTGCTCATGTTGTTGTTGTGATTCATCTTTTTGTTGCTGTTGTTGTTGCTTAAATTTCTCCTGCTGCCTTTGCAATTTCAACTTCAACTCGTATTGCTGTTGCAAATTTCGTATATTCTGATGATGCGGATTATAATCCAAGGCAATCAGCGCCGAAACCGTTTTCAAAACAGCTGATGGATTTGGCAACTTTTGTGTATTCTCATTTATTTCATTTATTTGCATAATATTTTGGATTTGCTGGGAATCATTATTATTTAAGGAATTTTTGTTGTTATTACTGTTGCTGTGGCTGTTGTTGGATCCGTCGTCGGAGGGGGGCACAATGTCTGCACAGGAGCAAATCAACTCCTGCAACCAACACCAATAACAGATTTTTGTTTGCATTTAGACCGTTTAGACAAATTAATAAGTCAATGGGTAATTTTTAAATTTTATTTTTGGCAATAGGAAAGTGTGGGATTTGTATATGGTGCAGATGTATGTACATACAAATATACTTAAAGAATATGTTAGTTCAATGCGAGAGACACAGTTTGAATAGCTTTGAAATTATATCAACTTGTAGAAATGCCTGATTTAAAAAAAGGTTCATAAATATAAACAAATCACCCCAACGCCGCTACTTGCATCCAGATTATGTGTTAATTTTTAAGGCATCTCCTTAACCAACATATATTGCGGCTATAGGAAATTTTAATCCATATATATTTGTTGTGTTAACAACCAGACTATGGCGTCATCAGCAGGTGGGCCAAAATATTTCTTCAAATATATATTTGATTTCAAAAAGTTTTCGAAATTTTATTACATGTCTTCCACATTAATTTTCAGGTCTAAAATCACCGGCTTTCTAGTAAACTTCAGCAAAATATTACCGGGCGGCAATGTGCTAAAAGTCAAATAGCCTAGACAGATGTTGGCGGTAATTGGGTTTAACGACTTTATTCGGAATTCTCTCAGTAATTAAGTGCTATGGGAGGAATGGTAACTGTTTTCCAATGGAAATTTTAGCTATTCTGAAAGTAGCACAAAGGATAATTGAGAGGAGATTGAGCGGGAAATAGATTGGATTATTTAGTGACAGTCAGGCTGCACTAAAGGCTCTGGAGAACGCAAAGCAAACCTCAAAGATTGTTCAAGAACGTAAGAAGAAGCTTAATTCTGTTGCAGGACAGAATGGGTTGCTTGTATTGATACTTATATGGATTCCAGGACGCAGCGGTGTTCAAAGGAATTAAATCGCCGATGAATGCGCCAGTTGTGGATCAGCGGTTACCCCACAGAGACCAGAACCAATAATCAGAACCAGCACTGCAGGACTCATGAAGTGGATCAACGATTATGTAGGCAATCTACATAAAGAGCGATGGTCTGGTGTAGAACGCTGCACAATTGCAAAGTGTTTTGAGACAGGCCCGAAAAGAAAACTGTCAGACTTTCTTCTAAAACTTGGACGAAAAGATGTTCGGTTGATGGTTGGTATTATTACAGGGTCAGCATGTGACCACCACCACCATTGGAATCGTTGAGGACCCGATTTGCCTGTCTCGCTCAGAGCAGCCGGATAGCACGGAGCATTTTCTCCGTGTGTTCTGCATTTGCTAAAGCAAGGCTACGAATTTTGAATTCCGATGTCATGAAAACGAGTAAAATTCGTTCTCTCAAACTGAAGGATAATTTCAGATTTATCACAGAATCTTTAAAATTCTCACAGGACTAGCTGTCTCTATTCTATTCTATCTTTTTTCATCTGTTACTTCTCTCCTTCCTTCCTCACTATCTACCCTTTCACTTTCCAGAGCTTTAAATGGGCTTTTTAGCTTGAGTGTTTTGGAAGTTTCCAAATCTCTCGGTGCTTCTTGGCTCGACTTCTCAAATTTCAATTTCAAGTACAACTAATGCGGAATGGCAACTAAACTTAATTCGCAGGGGAGAATTGCAATGGCAAAATTGTCGAAAAATGACAGTTAATATCAATTGTGAATGGAAAATAATGAAATTTTTAAAGGGAGAAACAAGAAAGACTGGATGCAATGCTTGTTTGCCCTAACACGTTCGAAATTACATTAATTGTTTTAATATTTGGAAGCAGTTTGAGAAATTGCAATTTAAGATTTTTCTAAATAAATAATTATTTCTTAGTATCGCGGAAGCCAATGCCCGTATTTGTTGCTTGCGGTCCAACTTTTACTGGTAAAACTATCCACTAACCAAATCAGCTGTTCACTAATCCGCATAATAACCGTCCGTCACTCTACAATCCCAATCAGAATTAACTGCTCTGGCGATTAACGCCGCCGTCCGGCTTTGCAAATATAATGCAAGTCAAGGAATCCCAAAATGATAGAAAAAAATTTCTAGGTCTCAAAAAGGGAGAAATATTTTAGTCTTAATATATTTGTTAGGTGTTGGACCTGGGCTAGGTTAGGTTGAGATGGTTGCTACTCTCCATGAAGGTGTAAAGAGGGCCCACATAGGCTTGGAGGCGCATTGTGACACCACCAGTTTAGGTTCAAATTCCTTCTCTAATTCCCAATGTGGTGAATCCCCTCTTCCTATATCAGATTAACGATAAAATATTGTGGAAGGCTGCAAAATATTATTTCTGCTAGACATTCACAGAGGTTAGAGTGTTTTCTACCTAGTTTTAAGCCTATTTTACCTAACTTCTCCTCACGTCTCAATGTAATCCTAAATATTGGGAGCTCTACAGGCTTAAATCGCCTTTGAATTACAGATGATTTTCATGACAAGCCTTTTCATTGCAGAAATACACTCGCAAGTATCGTTAGCTGTCCGCAAAGATAGTCAGTCACAAGTCCACTAGCTTTACCAAGCCGAACGATAGGTCTGAACTGCAGCTAAGTGCTAAGACAATCACTGATCATTAGAGTTAAAATTTAGAAAATACGTCAGCTCTTTTTCACGGAGAACACATAACGGTAATATGTAAAATTCCCTATTTAGCTTATTTTCCAGTAAGCGAAGTCTTGAAACCACAACCAATTTTTCGAGCAGTCTGTTGGTATGGATTCTATATTATTCTTATTTATTACTTGGAACATCTTAAAAGTATACAAACAGTAAGAATTAAAAAATGCAGGCATGAATTTAGAAGATGCGTCCCTCTTAAATAGAGCATAAGGCGGAATCCGTTCCTTGGGTGTACTTATTTTATGGCAACAACCAGTCTTGAACGTTTAAACACATTTATATGACGAATCGCATGCTACATGACCGGCACGCGCTCTGAGTCGCATCTAACCTCCTCATGAACAGATGCTGAGCGTTCCTACGACAGTCGGTTCTAAGAAATTTCCGCTGTAGCCACCACTAACCTGTGGTCAGACGCTACTGGATGGATTGCTTTTAGCAGCGGGGCTCACCATCGAGCTTACCGACTTGGGAGGCTCTACCAGTAGCTACGCTACCGCCGGCATTGCTTCTCAGGTTTATTGCACTTACTAAGCCTCCTCATCGAGATAACAATCCCTAGCAGATGGACGCCATATGCTATAGTAATAAAATTCAATTAGATTCTATAAGCGGGTAGCTGTGGGTTGCAAAAAGGTTAACATCATAAGTGCATCCGTTGTTGTAAATAATTTCTATCAAACAAGCGTGCAGAAAATAAGCTCACTAGCTCTAGATTTAGAGACTTATTAAACTCTTACAAACTACAATAACTAGCGGAACTACTCGAATTCACGCATTACAAAATATGACTACTGGAGCCACACACTGCACTACCAACGCTTAAGAGAATGGTCTTATACAAATGACTACATCAACACCGCTCGTTCGATCCTTAAACTTTTAGACTACACTCAAGAAGAATGCATCTTAATTTCTTCTCAAATACCTCGTGGAAAAATAGTGTTTGCCATTTAAGAATTCAAATTCAAACAAGTAAATATTAGTTGTTGGTCAACTGCTTTCGTCATCCATATTGACAATTTTAGAAATTTTTGTATTTACTTCAATTATTTAACGCTAATAAAATCAAAGCTATTCAACTCTTTACTCTCACTGAGGTGTTGCTAATTTAGTACCGTTAGTAGTTTTTTCAACACTCACCTCATCTACACCGATCCTGCGACAAGCTTCTAGAAAATTATCAACATTTCTGCGGCAACGCGCCATAGTTAGTTTGGACTGCAATGAAGAGAAATTATTAGTATTCGTTTCTAAATGACTTCCGAACTGTTTACTCACGACCCCAGGCGATGGCACATGAATACTGGCAACCGAACGGGGACGCACATAATTGGCCAAATGACAGAGAATAACACCATCGGTTAAGGCGGATGCTATATCTTCGGGTAGCGTCATTTTGAGACGTGTTTCAATGATCTGAAAAAGTTGGAAAATAAATAAAAGATTAGAACGAAATGGAAATAAAATTAGTTTAAGTAATTAAATAAACTCAAGCCGCATTCATTAAAGGTGGTGTCACTAGATCAACAACAATGTTCTGTACGTTTGATTGACAAAGCAAAGTGTTGGGAAACTAGAAAACAAATAATGAATTCGCCTTGTTTCATTCTGAGCTGACAGCCACATGGGCACGGCAACAGGAAAAAAACAAATCAGCTGGTTTACCAACACCACCTATAATAGATTTGCCTTGAATAAAATATACGGCGGGTTTGAGAAAACCAATGTTGCGACTTTGTGGACGCAAAACCGATTAGAAAATAAAAAAATCAGTTATTTTATGTTGGCATAGCTAAATAGATTTAAATACGAGAGATGCACGTCTTCCTGAACATCCTTTACTTTTTTTCATGAACTTTAACCCTCCGTTGGGCATCCGAGTCTGACCAGACTGGCTTTTTTGACTTTGGACGTGAATTTAACATATTTCTATTAGAGCTAACAATTTGAGTTTCCAGTTAACTTCCAAAAATTTAATTTTCTATCGATTTATGGATATAGCCTTTTAAAAAGGATCATCCAACAGGTCGAAATGAGGCCAGACCCGGGTACCCAACCGAAGGTTTTAAAAAAGGTGTCCAACGGAAGGTTGAATGACATCGGGTGGTAGTGAACGTACGAGTATGCGCCCGTTATCGGAACGACCCGATTTATATCCGGCCAAGGATTGTCACTCTAGCAGCATTTCCCATACTTGTAGGGTTATGTCCCTCACAACACATACTGTCACAGTTGCAAACAACCGGATAAAAAGGAAACAATCTTCCATTTCATCTGCGAATGCCCTGTCATATGGAAGGACAGAACCCTGGGTAAGCCGCTGTTCGAGTCTTGAACAGCTGTCTGGCTTAAATGTCAACAACCTGATAAGGTTCCTAAACCGCACAGACTGGATATAGTCATGCTGTAAATAACTGTTAAACAACTTGGTAACGAGGATGTGGCAACAAAATGGTGCGGAAGCGAAAGTCGGATTCTGGAAGAATCACCACTTAAACCAACTAACCAACCAACCAGGGTTATGCTGCTACAACAACAAAATCAACAACCACCGCCCTGAACATGTGTACATTGCTCTGCATGAATGCCACGCAAGAGCATCTGTGAGCTTTCCCTGATTTTTTTTTTTTTTAAGGTTTATAAAGTGGTCTCTACTTCTGAGGTTCTATTCTCCCGTACAGTTCCGGCCTCACAGCTGTTTGGCATATCTCCATAGTGTAGTGCTATTTTTTCTGTTTTAGCTTTTTCTTTTTTCTCCTGAGCTCTTCTTTAATGGTGTGGTGACCTTTGCTTTCATTTCGAGCAATGACAACCTTATTACAAATCGTCGAATTTTCATTTTGTCATAATGACTACGTCAACCGCACATATTTGACAGTTCATTCCGTTGTTAGTTAGCTTTTGTAGCAATTCATTAACAACGAGGTTCTATCATGAAGAGAAGATTTTTAGAGGTGTCCTCTTGAGCAGACCGTTATTCAGCTCTGAGAGAATTTTGCAGAAACTGCTGATGGGCTGAGGTGACTTGGGATGTGTTTACAAAAACAAATAAGATAGTGTTGGTGATATACGAGAAAAATTCACCAATGACACTTCGTTGTCGTTCAAACAACGACTAATTGGACGAATGCGTGAATATATGTGAAATGATTCTGCAATTGTATTCGTGATATCCAAAAAAAAACAACAGTCTTCGCTAATGCTGCTTCGTTGCTATTGAAAAACGACTAATTCGACGAGTGTGTGGAATGATCGTGCAGAATTCAGCTTCCGAATCACCCAAGTGACGTGGTAGCCGAAATTTCCCTCACAATTTTCTTTTTCACCATAGTTAAAGAGCAACCCAGGTAAATCTATTATCCTTGAGACTCTCTAACTGGGGAGTGGAGATAAACTCACAATCCTGGGCATACTTTTCTGGTTCTTAGTTGTGTGCCGCTTTTCGCCTTTGTATGGCGCCATTCATGCGCTGATTCGAAAAACCTTTGCACGATCCTTTCTCCGTTCTCTTGACATACACCTACTATGTGCGAGACATAGAATAAAACAGAGCTAAAAGCGGTTGCACACTACCTAAACGAGTTTTGTGCCCTCCACACATCGAAAAACCTTCATAAGCAATACGAAGGATTGTCAAGGGTTCCCTCCCTGTACTGGGAGGCACTGAGTGCCACTTCTTCGCGGTCGAAAGCACTCCAGATATCTGCTGTAGGCGCTAATATAGTGTATTTGTGGTGCACCTTCCTCCTCTGTATAGAAACTGACTAGTCTAAAATGTTGCTAGCGTTGGAACGTTCAACCTGCGCCTGTTCTATGATAGTTATTGCTTTGAGTGCAAAGTATGCTCGACTGATTAATCTAAAGCGCTTAGCTAGTGGGTAGTCTATTTTTGCTGTAGAACAATGCAAGGCTGTTGGTCATCAACTTTATTAGGTGTGTCATTTGTCGCACTGCTGTAAGCCCATTTAACCCCTATGAGCCCATCTGGCCGATTGCTGAGTACACAAGCTTTTAGCCAGCTTCCAGTTCATATGGATTTCTCTTAACTTTTGCCTATACTTTTGTTCAATAAATACAAACACACTTCTTATAAACAATTAAACCAACACTTACACTCCGCAACTGAGTCATCAGTTCAGTCTCCTCACGTTGGCGATCGAATTCGCGACGCATAGTAAAGCTAAGTTTCTCCGCAGGTATGTCGTGATTCCAGGTGACGGTGCTAAGCATTCAAAATAAAAATAATAATAACAACCAATTAGTATCTCAGACCTTAAAAGGATCTCGCACGCCGCTGCTTACCGATGAGTTTTCGCCGTACCCAGTTTATTTGTGCCGCTCACAGGCGATTTGAGACCACCAAATGAAGTTATTTTATTATTATTCGCAAGTATGCCAGCACCACTACCGCCGCCACCGCCACCTGCATTACCATTAAGCGTTTTCATTGGACTATTTGGTTTCACATAACCCGAGCAATCACCATTCACAAGCTGATGTTGCTGCGACTGAGACTGTTGTGCCTGCTGCAGCTGCTGCTGTTGTTGTAGGAGCAACATTTTCTCTGTCTCGTCTAGTGTTGTTGTGACTGGTTGGATTTGCTTTGACGTCGCCAGCGACGACATTAATTCGGTATTTCGTGACGGTGTCACTTTTTGTACCGGTTTCTTTGGTATTACAATGCAATAATCGCTGCCAGCATCGCCAGCATCGCCAACAAGGACACCGCCGCCATCACCATTAACACCATTTACCAGTCCATTAAACATTTTTAGGCCTCCATTGGTGGCACCAACACCAACACCAACTCCAACTCCAACTAATCCACCACCACCCCCGCTGCCATTCTTCATTATCGACTTCGGTTGCGGTACGGTGTTGGCACCATTCATTATTCGTATCATTTCGTTGCACCCAATATCGGCGCCGCCACCGTTACTATCTTCATAGTGTGGCATATTGCCAGCTATGGAATTTAATGCATTCGATGCTTCGCTCATGTCGTACAGCATTTTTTGGCTATTTTTGATTTTGTAAACACTCGACACTTCCAAATTTCGTTGCTGTTTGAGTGCCTCCTTGTATTCGCTGGAGAGAAGCAGAAAAAGGTTTAAAAATAAATTGAAAGTTAAATAAAGTTATTTTATGTATCATTGATTGAAATAAAGCTTAAAAAGGGCATCAAAAAATATGTTTTCCATCGACAAGGAATGGCGCCTCTGTTGTAAATTTAATTTATAATGGCAAGGGAGAATTACTAATCAATTTTCCCGGGAAAAAAGCTAAGCAGCTTATGATTGGACTCATGTACACATTTTTTTTAATGGCAATTTTAGATAACTTAGAAGAACCAATACTTTAAAGGAATATAGATAGAGCTCCAGGCGCTTAATAAAGGGCGATCAGATTGGAGGTACTTTTTCCAAAACGGTTTTTTTGACAGATCACGCGACCACTGTCAAACTAAATACGTACTTTTTTTCAGTACTCATTGCCATTTCATCATGGAAGGACTTACGCCTCAACAACATTTACAAATCGTACAAATGTATGACGAAAATCGACGCTCTCTAAAGTGTTCATCGCGCGCTTAAGCCAATTCATGATGTTGAGCGATGAGGCCCATTTTTGGCTTAATGGCTATGTCACTAAGCGAAATTGCAAATATCTAGGAGTAATCTTGGATAAGAAGCTGACGATTCACTGAAGGTGAATCGTGCATTGAAGATTTTTCAGCAATGCCGTAGAGCCTTTGGCAAAACTTGGGGTCTGAAACCTGCTGTGGTCCTATGGATATACACGGCACTTATCAGACCAATCATCACTTACGCTTCTGTGGTCTGGTGGCGACGGAGCATGGTTAAGTCCACAATCCGGGAACTATACAGGCTGCAAAGAAGTGTATGTTTATGCATCACGGGTGCCATGAGTACAACCTCTGGTGATGCCCTAAATGCTATGCTTAATTTGCTCCCCCTGGATCTTAAGATACAACAGGAAGCAATAAAAGCAATGTGTAGACTCCATAAATATGGTTTCTGGCACGAAGATGGAACTTCGGGACACAGAGAAATCTTTAAGTTGCTGTCAGAGCAGTATCCACTGTTTTTGGCACCTAAAGATGGCCTGATACCCACAGTTTCGTTCGGAAGGAAATTTGATGCCAGCTCACGCAATGGAGCAATCCAGAATGCATGCAGGGAGGTTTGACGGATATTTTCTTTACCGATGGGTCCAAGACTGAAATAGGGTCTGGAGCCGGATGGTACTTAAACGATAGTAATAAGTATCACTATGTTATGGGGGGAATGGCAACTGTTTTTCAAACAGAAGTTTTTGCCATCCTAAAAGTAGCCGAATGGATAATCGAGAGGAGATGAAGCGGGAAACAGATTGGAGTTTTCAGTGACAGTCAGGCTGCATTGAAGGCCCTGGAGAACGCGTAGCAAACCTGGAAGATTGTTCAAGAATGTAAGAAGAAGCTTAATTCTGTCGCAAGACAAAACAGGCTTGTACTTATATGGGTTCCGGGACACTCCGGTGTTCAAGGAAACGAAATTGCCGACGAATTGGCCAACCGTGGATCAGCGGTGCCCCCACAGGGGCCAGAGCCAATAATCGGAATCAGTCCCGCAGGAATCAAGAATTGGATCAACGATTATGTAGGCAATCTACATAAAGAGCGATGGTCCGGTCTAGAACGCTGCAGAACTGCAAAGTGTTTTGTGACAAGTCCGAACAGAAAACTGTCAAACTTTCTACTAAAACCTAGAAGGAAAGACATTCGGTTGATGGTCGGCATCATTACAGGACACAACCCATGGGGTCAGCATATGACCACCATTGGAATCATCGAGGACCCGGTATGCCTGCCCTGCTTGGAGGAGCCGGATAGCACTGAGCACTTTCTCTGTGAGTGTCCTGCCTTTGCTAGAGCGCGACTACGGGTATTGGGTTCCGATGTCATGGGAATGAGTAATATTCGTTCTCTAAAACTGGAGGATATTTACAGATTCGCCAAAGAATCTGGAAAATTCTCACAGGACTAACTATCTCTATCTCTGTCTCTATTCTTTCCTATCTCTTTCTCTGATACTTTTCTCCCTCCCTCCTTGACTATCTACCCCCTTTCCAGAGCTTTAAATACAATGGGCTTTTTAGCCAGAGTGTTTTAGGAGCCACCAAATCTCCTGGTGCTCCTTGGCTCGACCTCTTCAAATTCAATTCAATTCAAGCGAAATTGCCATATCAAGAACAGCCATTACATTCATTGAAAACAACCGTTTAGTGCAACCTACGGGCTAGAGGAATCATCGGCCCATATTTCTACAAAGACGGGGCTAGCGCCAATGTAACAATGCATGTCGAACGCTATCGCGTCATGATAAACGACTTTTTGATGCCGTAAATTGAAGCCCGTGATCTTCACAACATTTAGTGCCAACAAGACGGCGGGTGGAGCTACTTGCCATACAACCAGACAGCCATACAGCCCGTGAAATAATGGATTTACTGGGTCGTTGTTACGGTGAGCAATTTCGACTGGCTTTTTCGATTTTGGACGACTTGAACTTCCAGGTAGTTTCCTAAAATTTAATTTTCTATCGATTCATGGATATAACCTTTTAAAAAGGATCCTCGAACAGGGCGAAAAAATGCCAGACCCGGATGCCCAGCCAAAGGTTTTAAAACGGTGTCCACCGGAGGGTTAAGCGAAAAACTCTATTATGGATAAAAGAGACGTATGTTTTACATAGTAACATTTGTGAATTCCAGCAGGTTGAGTTCGGTATATCTGGCTGATCTGAATAGATCTCACATAGATCACAAGGGTCCGTAGTGTTACCAGTGTTGGAGACGTATTAAACATAGTTCGTGATACATGACTTGGTGAGTTTTACTATACAGTTTGAACTTTGTGAGCAATGTCCTTCAAAGTTGAAAAGTATACCGATCCCAGAGCAGGACAGTGCCAAAGGAGGTATTCTAATGTACCCCAGTTCCAGTAACAAAATTAAAAAAACACAAATTCTAGCACATTTTATTGAATTGTGTTCTACTAACCGATAAGTTTGAATATTCCCCAAATTCTTATTGGATTTCTCATCGTGTCTATGCTGGTAATGCTCCATCATGCCATCCTCTTGTTCGGGTGATGAGCCATTACTCCCATTATTACTGCCATTACTCGAGTTCGAATGAGCATAGTTTATATGTTGGTGCTGTTGTTGCTGTTGTTGCGGCGACTGATGTTGATGCTGCGGTGTGACAGGCGCTGATTGTACAGTCGTCACTTGCATTTCCACTTTACGTTTCGTTGGCGACTCGGCCGCATTAAGTGGCTTCACAACAGCTGCTGCAATCGCTGCCGTTGGCGCCACTACACCACCTGTGCTCGTGCCATTAGCTGTTGACGATATTGATTCATCAACAATTGTGCTTGAACTCGATGTAAGCGAAGCATCCATCAATTCCGAACTCAATGAGGGGGGCGGTGTGGTCGGGGTTTTACGAGCAGGTGAATCCAATTTGGATTTAACTGTAAGTTGAACACAGGAAGTGAGTAAGTGAGCAGTGATTAGTAGCTGATTCATTTGCAATGATGAATGTTGGATAATACATGAAAACAATTGTATTTAGTTGAGTGTGTTTGTGAGTATGTGTGTGAGTGTGTGTGTGTGCATTAAATACCATTTGGCATATCGTGTGACCAACGCTTATCAATGCCATCACAAGTGCTATAACCGGACTCAAAGCCGTGATGGCGCGGCACACGATTCGAT
The DNA here is from genome assembly GCF_028408465.1 of Anastrepha ludens. Classification (NCBI taxonomy): domain Eukaryota; kingdom Metazoa; phylum Arthropoda; class Insecta; order Diptera; family Tephritidae; genus Anastrepha; species Anastrepha ludens. Next base: position 114,604,954 of record NC_071501.1, read on the forward strand.
TCGAGTACGCTGCCATTCGCGGCGTGGCGTGGCGCGCGTCTCAGTGTAGTATAGCCATCATAATTGCCGCCGGCGCGTGAGCCCTTCTCATCTTTGGCCGCTTGAGTTTCGAGAAATTTAAAGACATGTACGAGACCGCGAATACAGAGCTGCAGTGAAGAAAGTAGAAATTGGTTATTAGAAATATAATTCGGTGCGAGCGTATTTGTAGAAAGCGTAGATGATGCGTAGTTAAATACTTCAAGATGCACTCACACTAGCAGGCGGAGATGTAAGCGGATTATTTTCCAGATTCAACTCGACTAATGCGGTCATTTGGCGTATCTCCAGAGGTAGACTAGCGATGCGATTATTACTGACGTCCAACGACTCCAGCGTTAGACAGGTCAATTCTGGCAAAGTGTTAGAAAAAAGTTATTATGATGACGTCGTTACGTTTTGAGAAAAATACATTGCTTTGTAAATCCAAAAATTAGTTAGCATACATGAAAAAATAAATAAAAGAAATACTAGGAATAATAAATATAATTAATGTGGTGGCAGGAGGGTGAGTGAGGTAGGGTTCAAAATGCCTTTCCACTTACAGCGACCGTCGTCTACTGCGTCGTGTGGTGTGGCCACTAAAAGAATCCCTCCTCCTCTCTTAGTAGCACAGGCCTATGACTTGGTCTTAATGTTATCGGGACAGTTTCCCTCAGTCATGGCTGAGATCGTGCAAAGGCTGAGATCTTGGCTGTACTCAGTCGCTGGGCTGCTAGTTGCGGCCTCACAGCCAACTCTGATAAAACGAAGTTGATGCTATTTATCAGAAAATTTAAACCTCCACATTTTCGACTTTCTAGATTAAATAACCAGCGGAAGTATCTAGGACTCATACTTGACTCTGAACCCAATTCGAAGCTACACATTGAAATCGGGCAAAGAATCCCGACTTAGCTTTCTACTCTTGCAAATCTATGTTCGGTAAGGTAGGTAGGTAAGATGACAAGAGTGCCCCAGGTACACTACAAGTAGCACTTAAGTGCCGTTTTTATAGCATAATGTGGACCAAAAATGGGGACTCAAGCCACAAGTCGTGCTGTGGATGTACAGTGCAGTGGTTTTGTCAATTTTAAGGTATGGATGCCTGGTTTGGTGAGAAGCTCTTCGGAAGTGTTATAATATTACCAAACTGGGGAGGGTGCAAAGGACTGCATGCATTGGCATCACTGGAGCATCCAGAACTTGTTCCAATGCTGCCCTTAATGTCGTTTTGCCCTTACTTCCCATCGACTTTCACGTTATTTCCATCGCTGCGCAAAATGCAATCAGGTTTAAGCAGTTTGGCCTCTGGAAGCAATCTCTCTAGGGACATGGTAGCATTTTTGGGCAGTTAACACCGTATTTCTCTAAACTTTCTATCCGTATCTGGAGCAGGGGTTTTCTCTAAATCAACCAATTTATCTACATATTTCCTTAAAACTGCCGAATACTGCTAGTGTTTTTGGGGCAGAAGTCTACGATCCTACTGGCATGCAGAATGCTTAGGGAACGCGGTAGCGATGGAGATATCAACATTTTTTCAGATAGTCAAGCTGCGATCAAGGCTTTGTGTCCTACCAGTGTCCGACTGCATTTCTGAAACCTGATCTAAAAATTGGAAATTATACCGATTGAGTTGAGGTTGAGGACAGTTATGCCTTGGTACCGTAGTGATAAAATTTCATTAGTGTGGCCAATATCAGACTATTAACAGGCTCTCAGCGAATTTGGCTGACGTCACATGGGTCATGCCAGCGATTTTTTTACGGAAAAACTTAGATTGCGTTGGTAATATATGAACAAAAATCTACACAGTCTTGGCACATGCCACTTCATTGCCGTCTGAAAAACGATTAGATGAGTGTGTGGATAAATGTGAAATGCGCGGGCAAAATCATGCTGCGGTGTCCTAAGGTCACGTGGCAGCCGAAGTTCCCCTCACAATTTTCTTTTTCACCATAGTTAAAGAGCAAACTTGATAAATCTATCACCCTTGCCATGTGGCGTGGCAGCCGAAGTTACTCTCACAGTTTACTTTTTCGCCATAGCGGATGGCCAAACCGTGTAATCTGTCATCCTTGCCTTGGCACGATCTACTTGCGGCCGCCATAGTCGAATAAGATTATGCGTGACTACCATTCGGTAGTACACCAAACTGATAGAGAAGGTATATTTAATAACAGTCGCCCTTCGACAGGCATTGACAAAACCTCCGAGTATATTTCTTCCATGATAAAATCTCCTCATAAAATACCATCAGCTGTTCGGAGTTGGCATACAACTGGAGGTGGATGAACCCTTTTATGGAAAAAATTATTAAAACGAAAGTCACAAAATGGAGGAGCAGCTCATCTAAAGACGTAACGAACGATTTAAGTGCCAATTTTAAAGGATTTTCCAATAAGAGGTGTTAATTTGATAAAAGATCAATGGTTTCGTTGCTTGTGTGGCACGTAGCGCCGTCTTGTTGAAAATAAACGTTGCCCAGATCAATACCATCCAATTCTGGCCATAAAAAATCGTTAATCATCTCTCGATAGCGCAATCCATTCACCGTAACTGTTGCTCCAGATTCATTTTCGAAAAAGTAAGGTCTAATGACTCCGCCGGACACACGTTGAGGATAGAGAGGCTTTCAACAATAACTCTTGGATCTTCTGAGCCCTAGAGCCGACAATTGTGCTTGTTGACGAAGCCACCGAGGTGGAAATGGGTCTCATCACTCAAGATGATTTTTCGATGGGATTCCGGATCATTTTCATGCATTTCAACGACCCAATCAGCAAAGAAACGACGTTGTTGATGATGGCAGGCTTGAGTTCATGTGTTAACTGGACTTTATAGGCCTTAAAACCCAAATCTTTATGCAAAATACGGTGTAATGACGTTTGTGGAATGCCTAATATCAAAGAACGACGAGGACTGCACAAACCTGAGTTTTCTTCAACACTCTGGGCTACAACAGCAATATTTTCGGCTGTTCTTGAGCGACGTGCACGGGTTTTATTCTTTACATCACTAACTTGTCCCAAGAGTTTTTGTACCAATTTCTGTATTGCGGTCCGACAAGGTACTTCACGATGACCCAAAAATGTTCGAGTTTACGAGCCCGTCTCTGCCCAATTTTCACCATTTTTATAGTGAATTTTAATAATTTCAGTGCGTTGTTTAAGCGTGTATCGTTCCATTTTTATTAATGGCGTAATTTCTACTTGTCAAATATCAAAAAATGATAGCTTAAAAAGTGACACCTACCGAAATAGCGGGCGATTCAAAATAACACCTGTTATTGGAAAACCCTTTACATATATACATTTTTTGAAAAAATATTCATTTTTACTTGTCAACCATTTCAAAACTTAAGTAGCAACCCTAGTATTTGTAAGCTTAATAAAAATGTGTGTTATAAAAGGCTGCCACCTTTCACGGCTTTCCCCCCATCAGCAAATAATAGCCCACTAGTGTAATCACACATACAAAACACAATCGCACAAATTCAATTTTTACTCACCACGCGGTAAATACATCAACTGATTGCTGCGCAGCGAAAACGAGCGCAACGAACGCAGCTCGCCAATACGCGCCGGCAACGTTGACAATTGATTGTATGAGGCATCCAAATCGGTAAGACGGTCCATGCGCCCCAACTCATCGGGCAACGCTGCCAACCGGTTGTTGGATACCAGCAAGACTTGCAGCGGCAGAAAGCAGATCTCACGTGGCAGCGCTGCCAGCTGATTGCTGCGCAAATCCAAATACGTCAACGATGTCAGATGCTTCACCGATTCGGGAATGCTGCGTATGGTATTATGATAAAGCAGCAGCGTCTCCAGAAATGAAAATGTGGTGATCTCCTCGGGTAGCTCACAAAAGCGGTTACGCGATAAATCTGTTGAAAGAAACGGGAAGAAAAAAGAAACAAAAAATACAAATTAGCGGGAATTATGATGCAAAAATGATGTTGATGACGAACTGAAAAATGTGCAGAGCGGAGGGGCAACAAGATGAGCGGATAATTCAATTGAAAAGCGCGAGCAAATGAATTAAGCACAGCGAAATGGATTTGTATGCAATGTGGCATTCAAGATACGTTGCAGCGAATATTCACAGTAAACGCGTGGGTGACAGCCGATCGCATTTTGACTTGTTTTGTTTTAGCTTCAAATTAATCAACCGCTGGCTGCCAAATGCCGGCAGACTGGTAGGCTGGCAAACTTATTAGTGTTTTTTTATTTGGCATTTTCTGCTTTGTTTAGTTGTTTTTTGTTTATCTCATTTTGATACGCTTTTTATTCATTGTTCATTATTCATTGTTTTCTTTGGTTTGTTTTATTTTTCCAACAAAGTTGTTTATTATTACTGCGTTGCCCTCAACTCTGCCCGCCCTCCTTGCCAGCGCAGCTGCACTCCACATACGAGCCACAACCAGCTCTGCCGCCAACGCTACCTACATTGCGCCATTCTTCTCTAACTTGCTTGTGTCCTCTGTCTGCCTGCGCCTATCAGCTAACTCTACCTTTTCCCTACCTCAGCCACCATGTAAGTTCCCCTAGTCTCAGTTGGTTGCCGCCGAATGCACATTTTGTAGAAACGCACATGGAATCGAGAAGTCGAACGCAAAGCATTTTGAAAATATGGTGGGGAAATATGTATGTCCGTATGTATGTGGCTGTATGTACATATGTAGCTTAGTACGTGCTGACAACAGAGTGGCCTATTTTTGTTGATACGCACACAATCGCACACCCATTCATGCATACATACGCACAGGTAGTACACGAGCACTCCCTATTGCATTTCGCATGTTGCAAGTCGCTTACGAAAGCCGGCTGGTTTTCATAGGGAAAATTACATAGTCGCATTAGCACGTCTGAATGATTTTTCCATTCCACTCAATTGCGTTGCAAGCGAAATAGGAAAAAAATTATAGCGGTGCTGCATCAATGACTTAATTTTATATATTTTTTTCATTTTATGTAAAGGGGCTGCTCTTCTTTTGTCTCATATTAAAATACAAATTATATTTTCCATAGGTATTAAGGTAGTTTTAAATTATTGAAGCAGAACGCATTCGCCGGTCTAAAAATATTGACTTTGACAAATAAAACCGAAGGGGGATAAATTACATATGTACATACATACATACATACATACATACATACATACATACACACACACACACATACATACATACACACATACATATGAAAATATTATACACTCTAATAAAATACACTTTAAAATTTAAATTCCAATTTAAAAAATTATCATATTTTGGAACACAAATAGCACACAAGTCTAGACGATGGCCAGCGGGGTGTCCTATGAAAATATGCACCGACTCCGCCTTCTGCATTCTGAACTAAGTTTGTTCCAACATTAATATCAGCAACTATAGCAGCACGCCACAAATATAGAAATAGCAATAAAATAAAAGGTATCTTAAAACACTTGAAATTGTTTTAAAACAAAACGTGTAAAAATTTTTTCTCATGTTTCACTATATATATATATTTTTTATTAACAATTACATATATGTGAAAAACTATATCATCTGAATATCCAACACGAGCCGGTCTCTAGGCAAAGTCCGCCCAATAGTCGATTCATGAAATCCTAATTGAGGGTTGAGAACGTCGAGATATCGAAGCTGAAAGTTGCTCGGCAACACTTTGCGCCACAGCAACAATATTCTCAGTAGAAAATCCAGTGTTTGGTCTGCCAGTCCGTTTGCTATTCTCGACAGAACCAGTTTCTTGAAATTATTTCACCAGCCTTTAAATTGTCGATTCATTCCGACGGTTATTTCCACCAAAAAATCACGAACTTTGCGATATGTTGTTCTTAATGATCGATAATTCTCATAATAAGTTTCAACAGTTTTAACGCGTTGTAAAGAAAGGTACTGTCTAAGAATTATTCATTACTGGCATCTAAGGATATCTTGACCTTGAAAGACCCTTTTAGCAACAAAGCACCGTTTAGATACAATTATGAGACCTCCAAAAGGCAGATATCTACAGCCAACCAGAGCTGTTGATGTAGTAGAAAAGATTGATGGTATTTAGGTTGTCACACTACTGCAGGCAGTCGAAAAAAGAAGCACCCAATGACCTTAATCATCTAGCTCCCAAATCCGGACATTCACAGATAAAATGCTCAACAGTTTTCTTCTCTGAAAGGTCCCCACCGCGTCTGCAATGGGGGTTATATGGTAAACCTAGTTTTTCCGCGTGCGGGCCGATCGTTCAATGACCGGTAAACACTACTACGAGTTCGGAAATTGAATCGCGTGGAGCCCCCAGGACATTCTGAGCCCTCCGTCTATTGTACTGGGCCACATGGTTTTCGAAATAGCACATAAAGAAATGGAGCTTTATCTTTTCTGCGCTTTCCTGCGAAATAAGTTGGGACATTTGCATTTAGTAACAATCAGAGGGAAAGCCGGTGACCGGAAGTCACTGTGACCAATTCAGTCCCCTTCCTGACAGGCTAATCAGCAATTTCATTTTCCTCTATGCTCCTATGTCCTGGAACCCAGATCAAAGAAATGTTACCTGCACACCCGGCACAGATTTGATATCCTCCTTACAGCAGTTTACTAGTTTGGATTTGCACCACGACGTCGTCAGAGCCTTGAATGCGGTATGGCTATCGGAAAACATGTTAATATCTCCCTCGCTCCCACGTTCCTTAAGCATTTTGCATGCCTGAAAAACACTAGCAGTATTTGGCAATTTTAAGGAAATAGATAAATTAGTTGACTTAGTGAAAACTCCTGCTTCGACTCCCGATTCCATCTTGATGCCGTCTGTGAAAACAAAGGTGCCAGCTTCGGTGAAGATTTTCTTCTCGTTCCAATCCTGCCTATTTGAAAAGATGGTCCTGGCACGACCCTCAAACTCCAGTTTGCAGATGGAGAGATCTGTACGAAGTTCAGGGAAATACGGTGTTAACTGCCCTCCAGAGGCCAACTTCCTTTAACTTGATTGCACTTGGAGCAGCGATGGATATAATGTACCATAAAAACGAGATTCAGAGCAGCACTGGCGCAAGTTCTACATACAGTTGCAAGTTTTTTATAAAGTAAATTCATATTTTTTTACCGATAAGTGCATAGTTTTATGACACGATAATGGAAAATTATTTTGGGCATATGATCATCATAGAACTATCTGCATCACCCAGTAGTACCAATTTTCCAACTTCTTATTAGAATTCTTCACACCGACGAATGGCTATTTGCCCTCACGAAAAATTAAGGAATGAAACGAAATTTTAGAGTTCAGCACAAAGGTATATTTCTGTAAATGGTCTTATCCCCAAACGCTTAGGTCTGTAAAACGATAGTTTAGCACAGGCAGTAGTCATGTGTGGTCCTGCTCAAACTAAAGGTAATTTAAGACACAAAAACAGCGTTGCTGATGGCTCTATAACAACCGGCACTTACTCGTCTTTCTTCGGTTGTAAAGAAATAAGGTCCGATTGTCGACCTACAAATAAACCAAACAACGCAGATTTCCCAAAGTGTATCAGTAGTTGAAGAATCTGATGTGAAGAAGTATCGTTCCAAGGGTGAAAACTCACAAAACATCTATTATTCACAGAAAATGACGAGCTTTACCCAGGTTTTGAACACACACAAATCCGTCACTAACTTCAGCTCACAACTCAGTAATCCAATCCCAACCGTCGACTTAGGATCAAGCATCATCATAACTCCTAAGTGCCACACGATGTGATAAAATCAAACTGAGAAGAGTTCAAATTCGTCATGAATCCCTGTTAGTTAATCTACCTTCACCAACCGACGAGCGAAGAGTAGCATGTGAATTTACAAAAGTAAATAGTCCCAAAAATCCGAGAAAAAGTTTCTTAATTGAAATAGCAGAACTCATGTAACACCAATTTAAATCTGCTAGTCGTGAAATACCTTAGAGTAAGATCTCGACATGAAACTAATTCACTTTGCAAGGCATTTAGTAGCCTTAAGATCAAAAGCAGAGTGCCTGGGATGCCAACGAGAGGAATCCCTACGTAAAACTTTTTATTGAATCTCAATATAATTGAAAATTGGAAGTTTCTAGAGCATTCGGAAAAAAGGCAATTTCGGCAAATCTTCAAAAATTTAATATGCATATGGAATATGCCACGTGGCAATGGGGCAATACTTTTAAATGTTGTGAGAGCTAACTTACAGTCTGCTTTGAGGATGGACTATATAACCAAGAGAAGAGCAGTGTCATATTTCTAAAGACCGTATCCTTGTCTGGCACCTATCTTGGTCGCGTCTACAGAATAGCAGATCAGCGCAAAAAGACAAATACTCACTTCAGGATTATAAAAAAATCATACAACCATCTCAAGCTCAGGCAGCATTCCAAATATAGGGCCCGCCATCTATCGCTACGGATTTGAACTAGGTATTATTTGAAGAATGGTACACTTAGCTGTCATCTGATTTGACAGAAAATTAGTTTTATTCTTCCGCTGAACGAAAATGGTTGTGTATACGCTCAAAGAACGCTGGGAAATATTGCGACATTACTTTGAAAATCATGGTAATGTTGTAGAATGTGTACGAAAATTACGTACGGCAATGGGAAGAAGAAAAGCACCGAATGAAGCGTATGTGCGTTACTTTGCGAAAAAAGTAAGAGAAACTGGGTTGCTTATTGACAAACCAACGCGTGACCGACCAAAAACCGTACGTACACCCGAAAATATTGCTGCTGTGGCCGAGAGTGTTCGTAAATCACCAGGAACATCAGTTCACCGTCGTTCTCAACAATTGGACATTTCGGAGACATCATTGAGACGAATTTTGCGTAAAGACCTTGGTATGACGCCGTACAAAGTCCATATGAATGAAGTTGTGTTCATCATTAACCGGAAGGGTTGTACTTCAAAATAAAAAAAACAGTTTGGAAAAATATTGAGCAGTTTCTTTTTTATAGCATTGTTAATTCCGTAAAGTTATATGGCGGACCCTGTATAAGTACATATATATACATACATAGTTTGGGTGAAAGGCCATTGCATCTGCGTAAGTCAGAGGGTAGCTGACGATTTGAGTGGTAATAATCAGATCGGGCAAATCAGAGGTGCTAAACGTAATCTAACCTATGCAAGGGAAGGATGAGTTCAACAAAGAAACTTCATCTCAGAGTTCCCTACGTAGAGTAAACGGGAACCCTGAAAACAAGACGTCAACAAATCAGTTAATTCCTTCAAATTTATTGAGAACCGATTAGCGGTTTGATGTTGGCGGCATTTTCGCCTACTGGTGTACACAACTATATGGATATATCTACTCTTTCAACAGTACAAACTTCAAAACTGTATTTCCATTTCAGAAAATGCCTCACAAACCAAACTATTCGCGGTGGTATTACTGTAATCCGGGCACCTTCGATATTTCTAGACGAATGGCAGGTAGAACGACCTCCAGGTGTGAAAAGCTCCTGCAGGATCTGGGTCTGCAAAAGAACTTAAAAAATATTTCACTTCAGTTAGGTGTTTGGCCGATCCAACCCTTCCTATTCCTTGATGCTGTTCCACAAATGGAGGGCCCTACAGTTTTAGGCCGGCTCCGAACGGCAAATAGTTTTGTATGAGGAGCTTTTCATGGCACAAATACACTCGGAGGTTTGTTATTGCCTACCGAGGGGCCGCTATTAGAAAAAAACTTTTTCATGTCACAGAAATTCGAACCTACGCACTGCCGCGTGGCAGTTGCGCACCAACCCATTCGGCTACGGTGGCAGGAACTTCCCCATGCCATTATTTGCTCTTCAATATTCCAATATTTTATAGAAAATAATTTTCCTTTTCGCGGCTGGGCACTGACTTTGAGTCAGTGTCAGTGGCTAAACTCTATTAAAATCAAAACTTCCCACAGTAGTTGAATGTCTCAAGAAGCGAAAGATCAAATCTGTAATTGTACAGCATTCATGGTTAGGAAATCTTTTGTTGACACTCTATCAGAAACTGGAACCGAAAAATAATTTGGATCTATCTTAGTTACAAATTTTGAGGTTTTCCACTTCAACATTATCCGAAACAACATTTAAACAGCTACATATTATATTTTTCTCCGCACAATCATGTTTAACTTCTAGAAAGCTTGTTTAATCAATGCTTTAAAAATGTATAATATTCCATTCTATCTTTACTGCTACAATTTGTTCGCTACGATGGCTTGGTAAAATCCGCTAACAGGTTAGCTCACCGCAACGCTACTGTTCCAGTCATGCCATCATACGATACATACATACATATACACATACATACATACAATATAGACGATTATTTTAATAATGAAATAAGTGATGTCGCAGCATTACGGCAGTTTTCCACAGAGTGGATGATACTCTTCAACGAGAAAATGTATAAAACAGTATAATTTCCTGCTGTGCGGTGAATGCTTCCTGCCATCAGAAGACAAGGCAAACGAACCGAACTAGTGCACCAATGGCGCTGGCGCTGGTGTCCTACATTTTTCAGCTGTTCACATATTCAACTACGCCACAGTTGACTGCTATTGCTTGGCTGAATGGGATGGAAAGTATACGAAGAATTCTGTTTTCTCTTGTTTCAGTTGTTGCAAATGTTTTGATAAAAAAAAAAACAAAAAGAAAATAAAATGACTAAAATTACTTTTGAAATCAAGTTGTCTATGATACTTGCAGATTTTCTAACAAAGCGGCATATGATATGGACTGCAGCAATCCAATTTCCTCATTACAGCCACAACTGTGGATTAAGGTAAGGACGTTGACTGGGTAGTGGCTTATGGCAATGCGGAAGAAACCTCTTGCTGTCGCCACCTTACCAGATTATTTTCCACTACCCAAAGCTTCTGCTCGTGGTGAGATGTAGGAAATATTGTGAAATATTGGTAAATGGCATCATGAAAGTCTGCGTGTGGGTGTTGCTGTGTGCTATTGTATTGCTACTGGAGCTCAACGTTTGCACATACATACATACATACATCCATACATACATATTTAATACTCAAATTATTTTCCACTATCCAAATGTGATTTATCACACTGCCGCTGTGCTCCATCTGCATTAAATATACTTAGAAACTTATAAGTATATCGTCTGACTGGCAAATTCTTTTGTTCAATTTTCTTCTTCTCCAGTAATGCATGTGTGTGTGTGTGTATAGTACGTGGATTGGTGTATTGTAAGCGACGGAAAATGCATGAACTTCCGCTTGCTGGTTGTCGCTTTTACTATTTTATTGCTGCCAGTTTTCCCAGCGCTTTTCAACACACAGTACTGATGTTTCGATATATTTGTGTCTACATTTGTAGATACGTGCCTCCTTACGTTTTTCAGTTATATACACCAGTGTACACAATAATAGCAGCGCAACATGTTTTATAAAAAGAAAAAACAAATTTTATAAAAAAATTCAACGTTTCTTTTTTAATTTTTTTGTTTAGAAAATTTTTCTATATTTTTTTAAATTATTTTTATTTATTGTTTTTTAATTTTTGTAAAAGTCTTTGTTTTATAAAGCCTTTTATAAAAAATAAACATATTTTTATAAAAAAAATTATACTTATATTTTTTTTTAATTTTCTTTTTTAGAAATCTTTCTAATTTTTTTTTTTAAGTTTTATTTTTTTCTATTTATGTTTTTAATTAATTTTTTTTTTAGTTTTTCTAATTTTTGTTTTAATTTCTTTTTAACTTTTTTTTTTAATTTTTTTTTTAATTTATTTTCTTATTTTTTTTTTTAATTTTATTTCCATAATTTTTTTTTAATTTTAGTTTCTTAAATTTTATTTTATTTTTTTAATTTTGGTTTATTATATTAAATTTTACTTTTTTTTAATTTTATTTTCTTAAATTTTTTTTTTTCTTAAAATTCATTTTTTAATTTTATTTTCTTAAATTTTATAATTTTTTTTTTAATTTCATTTTCTTAAATTTTATTTTTTGTTTTTTTTTTTTTAATTTTATTTTCTTAAATTTTATTTCTTTTTTTTTTAATTTCATTTTCTTAAATTTTTTGTTTGTTTTTTTAATTTTATTTCTTTTAATTTTTTTTCTAAATTTTATTTTCTTAAACTTTTATTTTTTATAACTTACTTCGAAAAAATCTCATCAAAATTTCATCAAGTGCACAGTTAGAATTTTTAAGGAGTTGCTCGCGTTGATTTTTGTAAATTTTTTTTCATGTTTTTTCTGGCGGTCTGGTGCATTTTCTCCACATAAAAATATTTCGTTATATGGCAGAAAATACTTAACTCAGTGAATAAAAAAAATTATCAAAAATTAAGAAGAGTTTCGAGTCACTTCAAACGGGTTGAGCCTTAATTCTAGTGGGTTATAAAATTGCGTAGACGAACTTTTTCTAAAAATTCTCATTGCAAAGTTTAAAATTTTTTTAAATAGCCAAAGCTTTGCAATATCTCGCGCTGCTATTATTGTGAACACAAGTGTATATATACATATTTATATTGAGTGAAAATGTCCCAAGTGTCTGGCTGTCGGGTAATGCCACACTCACTCCAGCTGTGCAAATGAGGGTGAAGAACTTTATGTCGTGGCTTTCTTTATACAACATATGTACATGTTGTTAATGCTTTTGTTGTTGCTTTGTCTCAGCTGTTGTTCTTTGGTTGTGTATTTGTGTATTTATGCAGCTGAGTTTATTCAACTTTGTGGTAAAACGTAAAAAGCCGATGGACACGGCCAATACGCTGTTCAAACGTTGCCAGTTTTTCTTCACTTTTTATTTTGGCAAGGGTGGATGAATACAATCTTCGCGACTCCACTTCTTAAGTGCTGCTAAAGTGCAAAATCGAACATTTTCCTCTTCTTTGCTTTGCAATCTTTTCTTGCTTAAACGTTTTGTGGGTGTGATTTAACTTGTCCTGGCTAATGTCCACTTGAAACCTTAAAAGCTGGGAGCACGAAAGTGCAAAGCGATCGGATTGCATGCCTTGCTGGGTATTTTAAGAAAGAAATAAAGGCAGGCAGCAAAGCCATTTAACTTTTTAATCATCTATGTGCATATCTATCAGCGTTTAACGAGTGTCGCGCTTCATTAGGTTGTGCTTGTGCAACGTCATGCATGAAAGCATATTTCAAATTCGATTTTGAGTAATCTGAAAATTGATATTCACAATTCTGCGCAGTCGTAGGTTTTCTCATACAAAACTCGTAAGCTTTTAGTATTTCAAGAGTAGCATAACCTTGATAAAATGACAAAATGTTGCAGCGCCTTGTATTCAAAGCTACGGTTAGTTTGTGATGTCTAAACCTCTGCTCGACTTTTAGAAATGTGCACATCTAAGCGTTTTACCCCATGGATTCACAGCATTTAGCTGATACAACAACTTCTGCCGTCATGGTTGAGATGGTTTGTGTACTGCTATTTAGTCGGACCCGACTGCGGCATCCGGCAATGACAACATCCTATTGCATTTCTACCATAAAAAAACTTCTCAGAAAAGCAATCTGCCTTCGGGAAGCGGTATCAAAATCTTGTAGGACAGCGTCAAAATGTATTATCATACACAAATTTGATCAAAACAACTAACAAAGGATGCAATTTGCTAATTTAAGTAAAGCTTTCGGTGAACAACTGCTTGAAAAATATCATTTTCTCTAGTTAATATTGAGAAGCTCTTCATGTTTGTTGAATCAAGTCTAATTACACTGTGGAACAAATTCAGGTTAGCAAAAATTAGGTCCATTCTGAGAGTGGCGGGTGAAAATAGAGGCGAAATTAGAAGACCCGTATCGCGCCGTTTTTTTATGTTAGTTCGAATTTTTTTTTAATCGGCCTTCGAAGTTTGCAGTCAAATGCCGATTTTTAGTATATTGTTTCATAAGTACCGCAAAAATTTTCGAAATCAATTTTTTCAAAAATTGTAATTGTTGCACAGGTCTCTAGCAATAATTTGGCTTTTACAGATTGAAAAAATTTCAATTAGTCGACGAGTTATAGCCAAAAAACCATATAAACAATTTTGCTCCGATTTCGAAAATTTAGTTTTAAGACTGAAGTAAGGCGTCAAATATTTTTCAATTTTTTTCTCTTACTTCACAGCCACTTTAGCGAGGTCGACTGCAAAGAATTTTCGCAATGAAAATGTCAAACATCTGCAATGACCCTCAACGCGTGTCGCAAATGCAGGAGATCCCTCAGATCCATACATACAAATGCATCTACACAAAGTTAACACAAATGCTTGACTCGGTATCAATGAGAGATGGTTGCTTGCATCCATTCACGCACTTTTTCACTTTTTATGCGCCATCGACTGATCGACAGATGTTTGCAAGTGACGCATGGCCGTTCGCTCAACTCCACTTGCCACTCGCCACTCGCTATGCAATCGCTGGGTCGATTTATCGTACACTGCCTGCTGTTACTTGGCTCACATTGGTAAGCACTCATACCTACACACACACATACCCAAGTATATCCGTATGTGCCTATGTACATATATTTTTTGGGTGCAAACTTTTTATTGCACTCTTTTACTAATTTGCTGCTGTCGCATTTTGCTTAGCTAAAGCCACGCAGCTGGGGACAAATGATGCAACCAACCGTCGGCTCTTGTCGGTGTGATGCCGATGCCTGTGCCGGTGCCGGTGCCACAACCGGTGTCTTGTCGCCGCGTCCGTTTTCGCTACCATCATTTTTGCTGTTAACGATCTCAAATAAACATATGATGGCGTGTTGCCACCGAACCGGAGGCATCAAGTAATTGAATTCATGCCGCTGAAAATGACAAAACAGAAAAAAAACTAAAACTGTGTTTTCATTGCTGACAGTTTGCTTTTTCGGCCTCCCTCCTGACTGCCTGGCTCGCTGACAGCCTCCTGCCTATAAAGCTGCTGGCGTTTTTATACGACTACTAGTCACACAATTAATTTATTGCTACTTGAACTGTGCTTGCCTGCCTGCTTGCCAGCCTGGCAGCTTTTCTGTTTACTGTGCATTTGTTGTTATTTTTTCAATTACATGCCACTTTAATCTAATGGCAGTATACAGACTAGCTAACTTTATGATGTTTGTTTATATTTTTTGCCTAACATTTTTTATTTGCACAAATTATTCACATTTAGGTTAGTTGTTGGACAAAACAAAAATATGTCACAAATTGTAGATACAGTTGCGGACAGTGAAATTCGGACATGCAGTTAAAGCAAATTTGTAACCGATAAGTGTCAAGAATCAGATCAAAAACTAATGCAATCCAAGTTAAAAAAAAATGTTAAAAAGCGCGCCAGTCTTTTCTTTCTCATGCTACCCGGAGCCAGTTGGATACACCAAGTGACGTCAAGTTCTTCTCCAACTATTCTTTTAGCACAAAAGAGCTCTTCCTCTGCTACCACCAGCTGGTACCGCATTGAATACTTTCAGAGCCGGAGCGTTTGTATCCAATCGAACGACATGATCCAGCCAACGAAGCCGCTGGATATTGATACCCTACACTATATATATGTCGTCGTAAAGCAGGTACAGCTCATTGTTCTATCGCTTACGATACTCGCCGTCACCAATGTGCAAAGGTCCAAAAATTGTCCGCAGAATCTTTCTCTCAAACACTCCAAGGGACACCTCATCGGATTTTGTCATCGCCCCAGCTTCTGCGCCATGCGATAGGACGGGCATGATGAGAGCCTTATAGAATGTTAGTTTTGTTCGCCGAGAGAGGTCTTTACTACTCAATCGCCTACTTAGTCCAAAATAGCACTTGGCAAGAGAGATTCTCCGTTGGGTTTCAAGACTTCAAAAAAAAACTTACCGAAGTGAAAAGGAATGCAAGAGATTCCTGCAAAAATGAGATTCAGTGAGTCTGTCGTCACAAATTTTTCCGAATCATCAAACTCAGAAACTGTCGAAAAGACCAGGAAAGGTTAATACTCGCAAAAGTTTTCAGGAAAGTTTCAAAATGTCTGAGAGCAATAGAACAAATATATAAAAATTTGCCATTGAAACTATATACTACAAAAACCACGAGTTAAAGTCTTCAGGACGCTTATTTGAATACTTGACAGACAACCCGCACCGGCAGAATTCGCTCGCCGGCAGCACTTGGCGCAAAGACAAAAAAATGTTGCTGTCGACATTTAAAGCAAAAGAACCGACCGGACAGTTCTAAATTAGGCTGCGTCCGTCTGGTCCCCTGCCAATAGTGATTCGTAGTGGACAAAGCTTCAGACCTGTCAGAAGTCTATCCTCAGGAAAGCTACGAGGCATCCCTTTGATGTCTCCCCTACAATATCTTCACAATAAGGCCTCAATGTTCCCGGTTAAGGAGCACTGTACGATGCTCAGCAATCTATTCCTCCTGGGATAATACCGCAGAAATCACCTCTGCAAACACTTGCTAGACGCTCAGCCACTTCCCATGCGAGTGAAGAGACAACTATTCGACTACAAGGACGAGATCCAGGACCAGACACGACTGCAACCACTGGTTCGGACAGACATTAAACGACATTCAGCGGGAGTTTCTTACCACCTGCATAAACTCCCGACCTCTGAATATCGTCAACAGAGTCCAACCATACCCATTGCAGACGAAGAGCTTTAGCTGCCTCGTGAGATCCGCATGACTTTGGCTCAATTACGTTCTGGATATTGTGGCAGATTAAACTGCTGTCTAGCCAGCATCGACCTCGATATTCTCCATATATATCCGACATTTGAAGGTACCGCGCACGATACTAAACACCTATTCACATGTCCTTTTAAATTCACTCACCTAACACCTCTCTGGACTCAACCCGTCGAAACAGCATGTTCCCTGGGCGTAACACTAGATAAGGGCAATCGGTGTCACCAGTGCAATGGCAGGGCTTAATGAACTGAACACAGAAAAATACACAAAACTTTAGCTGAATCAGATCAGATTGAGGCAAAATTTGCGCAACACATAAAAGTCGTTACAGAAAATGTAAAGAGGGCTCTATTCTTTCAACTGTTTTTTTTAATTTTAATAAATACAGAAAACTGTTTTCCAAGCATTTTCTTTAATAATACTGTAGACACTACAGAAGCTGTTTTCGGATTTAAATATCCACCACTGTAGGGGTGTGTGTGCTCGAGTTTCACGTTGGTGGCTAGTGTGATAATAAATATAATTTAACTAAAGTTCCCATGCACTGGATTTTTGATACAAATTACATTATATCTACAGCTCGGAGCGATGCATTTGAAAAAGTGGTTGTTTTAATGTAATCGAGAATGATAGCCACGTAGAATGGGTTGAAGCTGACGCTATCCATGGCGTGAATAGAGGTGTAATTAAATAGGTCAGCTGGCCCATTGTGGCACAACTTGAATGAACTCATTGCCCATGCAGAGAAAAGAACAATAAGGGCATGCTTGACGAAGCGTAGAATATTTGTGGCGTGTAGGCCTGCTGGACATTCGCTGATTTAATTGAGAATATAACCAGGACAAATTTTGGCCAGAGGGATAATAAAATTAGTTCATTCTATAAAAACAAACCATGAAACTAAAAGCTTCAAACTTTGTGCAAACTTCAACAAAAATATTCATAAAATTCTTATTTTTAAAACTTTTGAATTCAAATGTTTGAAAAAAAATTTGGTACGCATTCTTATAGCCTATTAAATATAATAAAATGGCAGTTGGAGGTAGTTAAAAATTCTCGTTGATTTTTAATCATTTTTCCCCCTGAAGGTCTTTCGCATATTCTCTTATAGCGAATGCATGACTTTTTTTATACCGACAAAATGCTTCCATCGTAATCGGAAAAAAAAATTATCAAAAATCAACGAAAACTTTAAGCGACTTAAGACTTTCACTTTGTTATACTAAAATGTAATGGACCTTTTTTGTTTTTTTTTTTTTTTGGTGGGTGAGATAGGGTTCAAAATGCCTTCGCACTTACAGCGACCCACGTCTACTGCGTCGGCCACTGGTGTGGCCACCAAAACGATCCCTCCTCTCCTTCTGGGGAAACATACTGCATACCCAAATTTATTTTTTAAATTCTGATTAAATAGTTGAAATTTCTGATACAAATTTTATGAATTTTTTTGAATTTTCTACGAAGTTCGATTTATATGGTTTTTGCTAAGGAATTTTTATTGAAAATCAGTCAAACTTAAATGTGAAAACTTATAATCGGAATTCTTCTTTCACCTCGACAATAGAGCGGATAGCCGGTCATTGTCTAATAAGTAACCGTACTAGAAGGCTGGGAGTTTCATAATACGATTATTGTAGAAGCTGATATAATACAGAAGAGGAGGAAAGTATAAGACACCTCCTTTTGTGAGTATGAAATATTAGCTAGAAGAAGACTTTACACTCTTGGTAATGCATTTTTAACTGATCTAGCAGATATAGCGCATCATAAATTAAACAAGTTAAGCTCGTTTATAAAAGCCGCAGAATAGTTTAAAAGGGATCTCACAGTGTAAGTAAGAAGTTCCAGTGGTATAACGACGGGTCTACGAAAGGTCTTAGCGTATTATATTGGCAGCCACCGACGTAGGTACCTACTTACTCAACCTGGACGATTGGCTTTCGTACATCAATGAAGGGCCTACTCTATAGTAATAATCAAAAGGGGTGCATGGGGTTTTTTTTGTCGACGGGTGTATATTCCTGATATTCTCTATACTCTTCATTAAAAAAGGTTATTTAAGTACTCAACCAGGTGATGCGTATGGCAAGTCAACGAATTTTGGCCTTTCAAGTTTGACGTGGAACCAAACGAAATCAGCGCATTCCCTATGATATGTATGACTCTAATTTTGAGCATAAAGTGCGGTGAGCATTTTTTTGTAAAGTGAGTCGAATGTAATTGTAGCAGATGATAAAATAGAGTAAAATACAATAGTTTCGTAAGTTTGTTCGTCGGTACTTTTGAAACTTGCTACCGGCGCACAGACGTAGACATTGCATAATTAGGCGGCCAAAAGTTAAAAAAAATAAATCAACTTAAGAACAAACTATTGATGCACATTGTTACCTGACACTTCTTAGAAACCCACCCCATTAATTTCAGCTCTCAGAATAGCGCACGCGCCGAATTACAGGTAGTCGGATTTCAATTGTCATTCACAGTGTGCATATATAATTCTCGGCGTTTTCCGTGATACATTTTTACAAAGTCAATATTTATTTTTGCAAATTTATTTTCACAGTGATTGTGATGGATATCAATAATCCAGGTATGTATCTTCATTTGTTATGTAGTAGTCACCAATTTTAAGATTGTTTTGTATATATTAGAATCTTTATAAAAGATCACGTTTTTTGAGTTAGATTTTTGTAAATTAAATATTTTAAAGGGGTTTATCACTATTTTCCCTGTTCGTCCCTGTAATATTCTTTAATTTCATAATTTGTGCATAGTTTAAACAATTATATAAAGTTATAATTAGCCGCCAACTCCCGCCTATTAACAAAAACTAGTTAATCAAAGACTTAAAGGAAATACCTTAAAAAAATTATGTTATTAGCACATTATTTTTAAAGTAAGTTTTTCTTTGTCGTAGGTTCATCAAGCGCCTCTAGTGTGAAAGTAGTGACGCGAAGATATTTATTTGACCTGATGCACGGTCAAAACTTACCTACCTTGGATAAAAAATTAGATTTTTTGGAAAATTACCTTCTCGAGTGTTGTAAAGTTTCTGAAAATTGTAAAAAAGCTTTAAAGCATAAATATTCCTATTTTAAATCACAAATGAAACAAAGATGGTCAGGAGCAGGAAAAACTAAAGAAGTATTCCTTAAAAATAATCATTCATGGTTAGAAGGGACTTTTGAAATACCAATGGATTCATCTTATCGCCAAGGTCGTCCATGTACATCGTTTTCTGAATCGAGTGATCGAAGCAAGAGAAGGAAAACTAAGGAAATACGTAGTTTGGTAAATCCTGAGGTGATTGTTCATGCTGCGCAAGTGATTTTACAAACTGAGGGAAAAAGAAATGCCTCTAAAGTCCTTAAGGACATAACTTATTCACCTACACGGGCTAGCAAATACATAAAGTCATACTCTAAGAGTAATGAGACAATTCCTCCACTCCCCCCTTTGAAGCTCTCAAAATGTTTGTTGAGGCTGATCTCACAAGGCGACAATACGAAATAGTAAGGGCAACAAACAAAGGTCATTATCCCTGTTATGATCTTTTATTAAGAGCTAAAAAAGAATGCTCCACCTGAAACGGCTATGAAAATTACAGCTACCTGTGCGGAAACGGACCTTCAAAGTCTAATGGATCATACAGTAACCCGTTTATCGCTTTACCTAGAAGAGTTGTTAATTACTCTTAGTATAACCGAAAGAGAGTCGTTAAATATTATTTGCAAATGGGGTTGTGATGGCTCACAACAACAGAGGTTTAAACAAAAATTTGTAGATGATGCCAACTCTGATGCAAATATATTTTTAAGTTCGTTTGTTCCCTTGCAAGTGGTTTGTGGAAAGAATGATAAAAATATTGTTTGGCAAAATCCTACACCTTCTTCGCCACGCTTTTGTCGGCCGATTCGGTTTAGGTTCGTGAAAGAAAGCCCTGATGTAACCAAGGACGAAATAACATTTGTGGAAAATGCTATTAAAGCTCTAACTTTAACCGAAGTATTTATAAATGGGAATATTTATAAATTTAATCAAATTATGAAGATGACCATGGTTGATGGAAAAGTGTGTAACGCAGCAACTAACACAACCTCAACAAGTCGGTGTTACATATGTGGGGCCACCTCAAAAAACTTTAATGATTTAAGTAACAAAAATGTTGTTTCTCCTGAAGCATTAGAATTTGGAATTTCTGTATTACACGCTAGGATAAGGCTGTTTGAAAGCATTCTACACCTGGCATATAAATTGCCAGTAAAAAAATATAGAGAGAGAAAGACACCTGAAGAAAAAATGTTAGAAGAACAGAGAAAAAAAACAATACAAGAACGATTCCGAATAGAAACTGGACTATTGGTAGACATACCTAAAGCCAACTTTGGTAACACAAATGATAGAAATACTAGTAGGCGGTTTTTCGAAAACACTTACAGAAACAGAAGAAACATCTTTCATTTAAAATAAGTTTTCGTGTTAATTATTTATGTAACTTTGAATTTGATAATAAGCGATGTAATATAATATGTTAAGTGTTTTTATTCTTTATTTTATAAGCCCTATAAATCTAAAAGATTAAGTCAGCTCTTGCAATATTATATTTAAAGTAAACCTATTGTAAATAAATGACCTATTTGATAGTAGCCAAAACTTTAATTTTTTTCCATTTTAGTAAAGTACATTAAAAAAAATTTTTTCTACCTACCAATAAAAGTAAATGACGTAAATTAATGTATTTTAACATTATATTTAATTATTCTTTTCATTTAAAATGTATTCTATTGAAAAAATTTTTTTGGCCGCCTAATTATGCAAAATCTACCTACGTGCGGCGATCTTTAAACAGTACTGATGCATTGCGACCAGATTGATATATTGTGCGCCCGTAAGTGCTTAATTTTAATTATTTCGTATTGCGAGAAATCGAACCAGTTCCTTAGGAGAGAGCATTTGTAACTATTCATCCTGTAGTAAGTACGAGCCTAGGATTATGTGTTTCCTGTGACCTAATGTTTCACAGTTGGTGGTTAAGCGTTCCATGGACTCCTCTTCATCACAGCAGAACCTGCATAAACTAGTGGTAAATAGTCCTATTGTATTGAAATGTTTATTGCAGGCAAAGTAAGTGCTCCACAGAGTAGCCTGATGCCCTTTTTGTCTACAGTTATATCAGATTTTTCTCCATTGGTATTAAAGTTCAGGAACTTTTTGGAATGATTAAGGCCGTTTTTGCCATTACAGTATTCCTAGGTTTTTATTTGGGTCTATTTTTGCTTTCCTGTTTTAGGTTGTTTTTGTTAAAGCCGAAATACGGGGTTGGTCCATTCGGCCCCTTTTTTGGCATAAAAGTCTGTCTTCTCGTTTCCTTCGTGTCCCTCATGTCCTCATACTGAAATCAGGGAAATTTGATTGAGAGTCGCCAGTTTGTTGATTGCATTGTTCCACTCCATAAGGACTTTTGAATTAAACGTAAAGCTATTTAAGGCTTACAGAACTGATTCACTGTTCGAAAGTTTTTTAATTTTCACTTTTTTGAACCCTCTTTTCAATACGATTTCCACTGTTGCCATTATGGCGAAAAGCTCTGCATGGAAAATTGTAGTATCGGTGCTCAGTGCTACAGATTTGTGTGCTCTAAACACCACTATTCCTGCTCCTACCCCCTGGAGCGTTTTGGATCCAACTGTATACCATTTTTACAAGTCTTCATGTAGCCATGTTGGGCTAGTGTTCCACTCTTCCCTAAACGTCCAGATAATCTTGTATCTCTTGTATCTTACTATGGAACAACGAACTGCAGAAACCTTGAAATTTGCTATTATAAAAAAATGTTGTTTTGAAAGTTGTCCAAATAACATTCGAGCACTCTGGCAAAACCTAGATAATGAGGTCTTTGTTGAAGATGAACACGCAAAGACGTGAATAAGGCAACAACATTGCGAGAAAACTATCAGTAAGAGATATTAAACTTTTTTAATCATCTTCAGATGCAAGACTCGTCTCTTTGACTTAAATTGTCAATAGTTTCTCTACCACAGAAAAGCGTACAAATGTATTGTGTAGATTCCTCACAAAAGCAATATATTATTTTTTCATTGCTTGCTCCATAATACTAATCACTTTTATTTAATCATTAGTCGTTTTAATCGTTAGTCATTTGTAAATATTGGAGGTTGAATTAGTTTTAAAGGTTTTTTTCGAAGATTTGGGGCTTTATTGTGAAAAAACGGTACAAAATATTTTATTTGAAGTATTGGCCATCGCTAGCTACAACTTTCGCCCATCTTTCGGGCAATTTCCGGATGCCGTTTCTCCAAAATTCTGGCCGCTGCTTGGCTATCCATGGATCAACCCATATTTTGGTAGCCTCGTACGAGGAGAACCGCTGGTCCGCCAAATCGAGACTCATATGCCGGAACAAATGATAATCGGAGGGAGCTATGTCTGGACTATACGGCGGGTGGGGTAACACTTCCCAGCCAAGCGTTCCAAGGTATTTTTTGACAGGTTGAGCAACATGCGGCCGAGCGTTGTCATGTTGCAAAATAACCTTGTCGTGCCTTTTTACCGTTTCCGGCCGTTTTTCTTTCAATGCCCGGCTTAAACGCATCAATTGCAGTCGGTAACGATCCCCCGTGATTGTTTCGCCCGGTTGGAGCAGCTCAAAATATACGACGCCGACCTGATCCCACCAAATGCAGAGCATGATTTTCTTGCCGTGAATATTCTGCTTGGCCGTCGACGTTGATGCGTGGCCGGGCAAACCCCATGATTTTTTGCGTTTTGGGTTATCGTAGTGGATCCATTTTTCGTCGCCAGTCACCACCCGATGCAAAAAACCCTTCCGATTTTGTCGCTCGATCAGCAATTCGCACGTTAAAAATCGCCGTTCGACGTCGCGCAGCTTCGACTCGTACGGGACCCAATGTCCTTGCTTTTGGATCATTCCCATCGCTTTTAGACGCTTGCAAACGGTTGATTTATCAACGCCCAATGATTCAGCAAGCTCTTCTTGGGTTTGGCACGAGTCCTCGTTTACCAATTCCCCCAATTCCGCGTCCTCGAACTTTTTGGGCTGGCCAAGACGCTCCTTGTCTTCGGTGTGAAAATCACCACTTTTGAATCGTCGAAACCAGTACCCACATGTTGAAATCGACGGAGTATGGTCTGGGTAGGCCTCCTGCAGCAACTCACGGGCTTGGGCTGTATTTTTTTTTTTCAAATTGAAGCAGAAAAGCAAAGCTTCCCGCAAATTGCGTTTCGACGGCACGAAAGTTGACATACTCGGAGCACGAAAACACTGCGTTGTTTATACTTCAGCGAAATGACAGATACTGAAAAACAAAGCCTAGGGATGAGGCTTTGTCATGAATATATATTCAGTATTGCCAACGCGATAAAGTGATAAATAGCGTCATCTGTGTGTCACCTTTAAAACTAATTCAACCTCCCAATATTTACGAACTAGTCTCAATAAAAATTATTATTTTTTTTTTTTTTATTCAATAACAAAATATCTAATTTTTCACACCTTTTCTGTTTATTGCAATTTTGTCATTAAACAACAACATCCGTCTATTAAGTTGATAGATCACTGCAGTATTTGTCAGCACGTAGCCGAAGGTATGCCAAGAATGCCTATCTGCTAGCCCTGGCCAACATCTACAAGAATCAAAGATCAAAGAGAATCACAAAACGAACAACACAATAAACATGAGAAAACCCCCCATAAATAAACTACACGAAAAGTGGACAAAAATACAAATACCAGTAAAAACAACAAAGACGAAAAAACCAAAAGACCAAAAGAGAACCAACGACAAACAAAAAGCAACAGCGGGAAAAACCAATTGGCTTACGGCCAAAAAGACGTTACAAAGGAAATAAATTAAATTAAAATTTTGCACATTCTAGTCAAATATGAAATTGCTGAGCAAAATCGAGCAAAAATGAATTTTATTAGATATTAAAATAGCTAAATATAGTCCACAAGGAGAGAGAAATTCAGAATGATGCTGTAAACTACACACACACATGTGTCAGTGCAATGTAGCTACACTAGTTAAGGGGAATTTTGCCACACAAATTTTACTTTAATATAGAAAATTTAATGCATAATTAAAATAATGCCCGGTAGCGCCAACCAACAACCGGTAAATAGAATAATGTCCTGTCAGCCGGGCGGGCAGTCACTACACTTCCATGTCACTTCCTCGAGCAATGTGGGTATGCAAACATACAAATACAGGGTAGTACTCGTGCAAATATAAGTTAGTTTTGGGTTAGTTTGGTTGGCACTACAGCTCTTAAAATCTGCCAGTAATTTGGCTTGAACGCGTTGGGCTTGAAAAACGTTGGCAAATACGAGTTTGGCTCTTAAGTAACAAAATTAAAACTGCTTTAGAGGAACTACGCACGCGCCAAATGCCAGCGACCGCCAGCTGTTTACTGCGATTTCATATCTTTTGAATGAGATTTTCGTTTCGATTTTTTTTAGTGAAAAAAGTTGAGGAATGGTAAAAATCGATTTTCTCGATTCACGTCTCGATTTTGACGTGAAACAGATCTCTGATGGGTGCCGATCAATTCAGTAGGATTGGCCTTGACCAAAAAATTTACTAGAACATCGTAGATTTCCTGTGAAAAACTATAACTTTGTAATCACTTCTCAGTTGCACTGTCGAGTAGCTCGATTAGATGCGCCGATTCGAGGAATGAGAGTTTAATGCGGATTTGGAAGACATGGAATCACTTCCAAACTTTATTGTTGTTGTTGTTATTATTGTTCATGTTCTTCGCATTTTTGTCATTGTTGTTATACTTATTTTTGTTGTTGTTGCTATACTTATTGTTGTTGTTGTTGTTGTTGTTATACCTACGAGACGAATAAGTGGAATGTTGTAATAAAATAAAAATATGTTATAATAAATCTCGAAATGAGTTTACGAAGATCTAAAGTCTCTGTATGAGGAATTCTCAATTCCATTTCAAAAATTTTCTTTCACTTTCTTACAATTTCTATTGAAATTTCGGAAATCATTTTTCTAACCGTTATACAGGGCCCGCCATCTATCGTTACGGATTTGAACTAGGTATTATTTGAAGAATGGTACACTTAGCTGTCATCTGATTTGACAGAAAATTAGTTTTATTCTTCCGCTGAACGAAAATGGTTGTGTATACGCTCAAAGAACGCTGGGAAATATTGCGACATTACTTTGAAAATCATGGTAATGTTGCAGAATGTGTACAAAAATTACGTACGGCAATCATCTTTTCGGATGAATCTCATTTCCATCTCGGCGGGTATGTTAACAAGAAAAATTGCCGCATTTGGGGCTCAGAAAACCCGCACGCACTCGAAGAAAAGCCGATGCATTCACAACGAGTCACTGTTTGGTGCGGATTTTGGTCGAGAGGCATCATTGGTCCATTTTTCTTCGAGAATGAGCGAGGAGTGGCCGTAACCGTCAATGGAGAGCGTTACCGGGCCATGTTGAACGAATTTTTGTTCCGAGAAATTGAAGAGGGGGATATTGGTGGCATTTGGTTCCAACAAGATGGCGCTACTTGCCACACAGCGAATGCTACGATTAATCTTTTGCGCACTGTCTTCGAACTTCGGAGCCGACCTTTCCAGATTTATCTACAGAATACTCAGCGACAGAACGGTCGTGGCAGAGTGGGGCGGCGTCTCTCTCCGCCGGCAGGTGAGCAGAGGCACGCCGCAAGGCGGGGTTCTCTCACCATTCCTCTGGATCATTGTTATCAATGACTTGCTGGAGGAGCTGGTGAGGAGGGGCTGTAGGGTGATTGCCTACGCGGATGATGTGGCATTAATTGTTAGAGGAAAGTTTATAGATACCCTGTATGATTTAATGCAGGGATATCTGAACGTAGTTGTTCGATGGGCAGCAGATTGCGGCTTATCAGTGAATCCTCTTAAGACGGAGCTCGTCCTTTTCACGAGGAAATACAAAATACCCAGAGCTCAGCTCCCCTCGATGGGGGGCGCTCCGCTGGTGCTTTCTGACAAGGTGAAGTACCTAGGTCTAATCCTTGACAGTAAGCTGACGTGGAAGCCCAACATTGAGGAGAGAGTAAGAAAGGCAACAATCGCCTTGTATGGGTGCAAAGGCGCAATTGGCAAAAGGTGGGGCCCCTCGCCCAGAGTTGTATTCTGGCTCTATAATACCATAATAAAGCCAATTCTGTTATATGGAGTCACTGTCTGGTGGAACTCACTAGAGAGAACGACATCAGTTAAAAAGCTAGAGAGAGTCCAGAGGTCTGCACTCATTGGAATCAGTGGGGCGCTTCGAACTACTCCTACTCTGGCGCTTAATGTAATGTTGAACGTGGTACCTATAGACATCGCAGGCAGAATTGCCGCTGCTCGTACCGCAATCAGACTGAGGGGCTTGGGCTATAAGCTCAACCTCACATATGGGCACTCAAGCATCCTCAGAAACTTTGAGTTCATCCCCTCGTCGACGGACCAGTGTGTGCCTTCGCTAAGTCCAAGTGGAAGTTTCTCTACCCATATTCCGCCAAGGGAGGAGTGGACCGGGGGCAACACCTGGGGACAGGGCCTCGTTAACCTGTTCACGGATGGCTCGAAGCTGGACGGTAGGGTTGGAGGAGGAGTATTCTGCAAAGAGCTCCCCATCAAACTCAAATTCAGGCTACCCGATCACTGCAGTGTGTTCCAAGCAGAGGTGGCCGCAATTAAAGAAGCAGCTGACTGGCTACTTACTTGCGTAACAACTGTTAAGAGGGTAAATATTTACTCCGATAGCCAAGCGGCCATCAGGGCCCTAGGCTCTATTATGGTGCATTCGAAGCTGGTCAGGGAATGCCTGGTCTCACTCTCGATTGCATCAGAATTCTTCGACATAAAGATAATTTGGGTACCTGGTCACAGTGACATTGCAGGAAACTGCGAAGCCGACGAGCTGGCCAGACAGGGGACCTGTGAGGCAATGTGCCCGCGAAAGGAGAGGATCGGGATCCCCTTGACAACCTGCGCTCTACTCCTGGAAGGATGGGCTATGCACCAACTCAGCGAACGCTGGGCAAATACACGAACGTGTAGGGTCGCGAAGTCCTTCTGGCCACGTTTGGATAGGAGGCGTTCGAGGGATATCCTGGGAATGACAAAATGTCATCTCTCAAATTTCGTGGGCATCATCACGGGGCACTGTCCGCGAGGTACACATGCCGTGAGACTCGGAATCACTTCGAGTCCTTTTTGCGACAGCTGCATGGAGGATGAGGTGGAATCATCTCAGCATATGCTCCTTAGCTGCCCAGCCTTCGCGGGACTAAGATTCAAGTATCTTGGTTCTCATTTCTTTTCTGCGCCTGCTGATATAGCAGGTGTTGATAACAAAAATCTGATGAACTACATAAGCAGCATAATGAGGTTAACACAACCGCGGACTAGTCACCGTTCGTAGTCCACAATCACTCACAACTCCCCCATCCCTTCCCTTCATCCCCCTTCTCTGTCCTTAAATGGTATCACAAAGGACGAACCAAACTATTTCGTCCAAGTGGGCCCTACTCTCTGGGCAACCATTATAACCTAACCTAACCTAACTGTCTTCGAAGATCGCATTATCAGCCGAAATTCTGATATCGTTTGGCCGCCTCGGAGCTGTGATTTGACGGCGTTGGATTACTGTCTTTGGGGTGCCGTCAAAGACCAGTGTTATGCCAACAAACCAGCAACAATTGATGCACTGAAGACCAACATACGCGATGTCTTAGCTGAAATACAGCCGCATACAATCGAAAATGTGTTGAAAAATTGGACCGATCGTATGGGATGGTGCATGGCTAGCCGAGGCAGCCATATGAATGAAGTTGTGTTCCATCATTAACCGGAAGGATTGTACTTCAAAATAAAAAAACAGGTTGGAAAAATATTGAGTAGTTTCTTTTTTATAGCATTTTTAATTCCGTAAAGTTATATGGCGGACCCTGTATAAGTGTAGCGAAAAAATTTAATTTTGTTCATTAAACTTTATTTTTAAAAAGTAACTTATATTCGGATCACCCTTTTTACATGTACTGCATATACATAATATACATATGCAGATAGCTGTGAACTCACTTTTGCGCTCATTCATTCATTCATTTATGCATTCAGCCATTCACCGTTAATGGAATGTAAGCTCACATACACTTGCATAACTAAAGGTGCCCCAGTGTGATTGTGGCATATTGCGGCATGTCCTTCAGCGCAGTGGTAGACACTTTGTAACTGTCAACATGGCCAACATAGTAGTGTCAACATAAGGCACAGCAGAGCACAAGGAGTGGCCCATACACACATTCGTCCACACAAACGAGCTCAGTGCTCGGACTGGGAAGAAGGCAGCACCGGCTTCATTTAACTTTGTTAGCCGCATAAAACAGCAGAATAAACGAGAAGTACTATAAGTGGTGTATACTATATATCTTAATATAGGGACCGTTACAAAGGCAAGATAAATTTTAATAGCCAAGGGAGTGTATCAGATATGCAATGCAGTGCAAAAATAAGGAATGTAGAAAGTTAGTATGGAATAACGCTGATAGCATACCGACAGCTCTCGCGCCTAAAAATGTGCTTTGTACACCTAACCAATTTAAAGTAGATGACTTGTTTGCACATTTTTACTTAACTATGCACGCCCACACAACACAGACGTTTGAGGATGCATTTTACAGATTCACACTTAATATATTTACAATGTGTATACTATGTATATATCACCTTGGGGCCAACACGTATGCATATATGTAAGAGAATGTACATATCTTTCACACTTACTCAATCACCTTCTTTCTCTGCGTTTAATGGCCTCCGTGCCGGAAATGACGAAATTAAATTTATATTCGTTCTTTTTGCTTCACTTCGGAGAATATCAGTAAATCTATGTTTCTATGAGAGGGTTGTATAAACAAATCCGCCCGCAGACAGGTGGTCACCGGTAGAAAACAAAAACAAAGTACACATATGCGTCCATTAACCGCAATTGCCGCCTTTTCACCAATTAGCAATATTCATTTTTGGGTTGGTGAAGTAAGCACCCAGTATATTAATGGTAGAAATGAAATGCTAAAACAATGTTTAGGATAAGCTATAAAGGAAAGTGTGCCTGAGAGTTTGGGTAAAAGCAATCAAGTAACAGCAGTAACTGTTAACCGAATACAAACAATGAAAAAGAGGACAAATATTTGCATACTTGAAACTGGAAGAGCGAATATAAAGTAGACTTAATAATATTAATGATTAAATGGAAATGTTTGCAACATATCATACATACAATAGGCTTTTGTTTTTGCGTAGACAAGTACAGCTGTGTGCACATTAATAGCAGCGCAACACATTGCAAAGTTTTAGATATTTATTTATTTATTCCTTTTTTTATTTTTTATATATAGTACAACAAAAACCTCAAAACTTAAACATTCAAATATTTGCAAATAAAAAATAAAAATAAAAAAAGGAATAAAAAAATATAAAAAAATTTAAAAAAATATATAAAAATATATACAGAATGGGCCAAATAAGACCTACTAATTTTAGCACAAATAACTTTTTTATTTTTTGATATATTTATTTTTCTCTTTTTGTAGGTTATAATTGAATTGTTGGAAATTTATTACGGAACCCTACAGTACAACACAACGCGTTAAAATTATCGAGTTTTTCTATTCTTGTAAACGATCAATTGTTTTAATGGAGCGTAAATATCGGTGATGTCGGATGAAGCGCATTTCCATTTAAATGGGTATGTCAACAAACAAAACTGTAGATTGTGGGGCTCTGAAAATCCAAGGGCAACACACCAACATCAGTTGCACCCATCTAAATGTACTGTTTGGTGCGGTGTTGTGGCCACTAGAGTTATCGGTCCATATTTCTTCGAAAATGAGGATGAAACGCCGGAATCGATTTCAGGATCTTCTTACAGAACATTTATTGAAAACTTTTTGCGGCCAATGGCGAAGCAGTATCCCAATTTGAGGGTTCTACAAGATGGAGCAACTGCGCATACTGCTAGGCAAACTATGAGCCTTCAACCAGAAACATTATGTGGTGTAATGGAAAACGCGTTAAAAAGGGCCAATCTTTGTATCGAGAAAAATGGTGGACATAGGTATATATAAAAAAATATTCAACAAAATTTCAAACATTTTAATTCAGAATTTTTGGAAACGTTTCGAGTATGCAGCTTTATACTCCATTGTATTTTAATACAATAAAGCATAAATTTGAAATGGCTCAAAAATCACGTTGAACTACGAGAATTTTCTTTTTTTTGCTTGCGGAGTATTTTCTCCATATAAAAAATAATCGATCATTATAGATGAAAAGTTTTGCAGATATCTTCTTTTATAAAGGTTATTTTAAAAGTGACGTCTAAATATCAGTAGTGCGTAATTCCCGACGATGATAGATTGGCGAATTGGGTATTTAGCTATGGTGAAAAAGAAAATTGTGAGGCGGACTTTGTCTGCCACGTCACTTGAGATATTCGGTAGCCGAGTTCTGCCCCAAGAATGATAGAGAAAGGAAGGGGAATTACTTGTTTTGAAAAGCCTCACTTTTTCTTAATTTCTCGCAAGGATAATAGATTGCCAGGTTTGCTAATTGGAAAAGAAAATCGTGACGTCACTTGGGAGATGCGACAGCCGAATTCTGCATGATCATTTCACATGCATTCACACACTCGCTCAATCAGTCGTTGTTCAAACGGCAACGAAGTGTCATTGGTTAATTTTTTTCGTATGCCATTAACACAAGCTAAATTTTGTTAAGCACATCCCAAGTAACGCCAGCTGATTCCTCCAAAGAGCAAAATAACGGTATGCTTAATAGCACACGTCTAAAAACCTTTTCACCATGAATAATTCCTAGGTGGTATCCTTTTTTGCATGTCACATTTCTCAAGTTAACAGATGTAGAAAATTTTGCACGATAGAACAACGCGTTAAAATTATTGAAACTTATTTTGAAAATGGTCGATCTTTAACAAAACAACATATCGCACAATTCGAGCAACAACATCGACATCTCGACCTTCGCAACAATTAGGCATTCATGAATCGACTGTTTGGCGGATTTTGCCTGTAGACGTCCTCAAGGTCGAAATTTAAATGATTTTTCATAGTTTTCCATAGTTGTTAAGAACTGTATTTTGAATAAAAGTGGCTAAGCCTAAAAGAATCTGAATTTTTACATATTTCGTTTTAAAACAACATCTAGGCGCGTCTTTTAAGATACGCTTTATTACTTAGAAAAATAATAATTTATAGAATTTACGACATGAATCAGTATAAATAAAGACCTTTTTTCAGAATTTTAATTATTTCATTGCGCCGCTGACCAAAAATTCCCAAAAACTTTGCTTGCTTTTCCGCCTTTATTGTGGCTTAAACCTTTAACACTTTCAATATATCTGATTTAAGCGCATCAAAATATCACAGATCATTAAAAAAATTTCGTGCATTCGTTAAACGAAGAAATTGTGAACCACCGTCAAGGAACAAAATTATCGAAAATCAACGAAAATTTTGCGACACTTCACGCTTGCATTTTATTGTACCAAAATTCAATGGGCTATAAAACTGCGAACTCGAAATATTTCTAAAAATTCTAAATGAAGCCATTTGGTAAGAAGTTTGAAATTTGTTTTGTTTTTTTGTATAGAGTGGAATATATTTTTATAAAAAATAAAATTAAAATTAATTTCAAAAATAAAGTATGTAGTCAATAGTGGGACCTCATAATTTTGTCACTCACTTTATATAACCCTTTATATGAATATCTTTATATTATATATATATTTTTTTTTTCTCTACGTATCATATTTTTCCTGGCGAAAAGCAAAACGCAAAAAATTTCTCTTCTTTCCTCCTTAAAATCTATACTAATATAGAAAGTGTCTAAGTATTTAAAGCCATTTTTATTTTAATTTAGGGCTTTAAAACATTAAACTGAGGAGAAAAAAAAACTGAGTATGTAGAATTACTACATATATAAAATCTAGAGTTTCACGTGCATCTAAAATTTTTCCTGGATAACTTTTAGTATCGCCCAGTGTAATATTGCATGATACATGAATGAGTAAATGAAAATGAGGTTTGCACTTCGATCTCGTGGCCTTTTGTGCAGTCTACTCATCACAGTACCTCATCCAAACCCAGTTCCCTGAATGAACCTCAGATGGAGCAGGGTTAGACTGAGCGAATATGTCTTTCTTCTGGCTGCAAATGGTCGAGGCCTCTCAAAATTTTTCGCGCCAAATTCGAAAAGGCATGCTGCACTCTACGGGAACTGATCGCAGAATCACACAGTAGCCACATCCCAATACTATGCAGAAGGCTACGAAATCTGCAGTGACCTTTGAGAATGCACACGCTCATTCTCAGTTTATGCTTAGGGCGGGTTATGAGTTGCGTTTATGTGTAAATATATTGCGTTAGTTTGATTTGCCAGTTTACTTGTGAACTCACGAATGGAAGAGCTGATGCCTAGTGTTTACTGTCTCGAGGTCGTTATTCAAAAGGTCTTTTCATATAACGCTTCCATGAGCAATAGTGGCATCCCATCTACTCAACTCATCTCGTAGTAGATGGTCATCTTATCTCATGACTTGACTACACTGACGTATTCACTATCCATGTCACGGAAAGTTTTTACTAACATCAAACGGAAGAGCACCGCTCATGATGAATTTGCGAACTGATGACCCAAATGTGTTTCACATTTGAATTCTCAAAAACTGTTGTTTCAAGATAATAAAAGTACACTGAACGAGGTAAAAGAGTTTTTGGTAAGATGTGCACAAGCCCTGAGTACAAACCCTGAGAAAGGAGTTTTAATGTGTCAACGTCCACACCCAATTTTATGAAAGCTTACTTACTTAGTTCTTAGTTTTCACGAGTATATAAATTGGGTATGCCGGCTTGTTCTTCGAGCAGAGAATCAGTCAGAACTTTCGGAAACTTTTTGGTGATGTAGTCTCTCAGAAACTTAAATCCTCTTCATATCTCCTACAATCTTATTGCTAACCAGCTGTTGTCCATATTTAACGCAAGAGTCAAAACATGCATTTTGAAAATATCCAAAATGTTTTTTTTTTTGTTACTTATTTAAATAGCCTAAAAAGTAAAAGCTCTTAAACGAAACTTCAAATTTGCGTAACAAACATTAAATATCTATGTATGCTTGTATGCCTGCCACAAATTTCGTAATTTTATGGAATTCTAGTAATTTGAATCAATTGATTTTAATGATTTTCGTAGCGCACGAGTTTTATTTTTTATTTTTATTTTCATTTTTAGAGCATGGCGCAATTTGGCGGCAACATTCTCGCCTGCGTTTCGATATACTGTGCACACATACATATATACATACTATAAAAAAATGGTTGTACGCATAAACTGATATGTATAAAGTAGAAAGTAAGTGCTAGAGAAGCACATGGAAGGAATGATGCTTCGTACAAAAATAAATTAAGCTGCATCTTAGGAAAGTATAAACAATGAAAAATCAATAAACAAAGAAAAATATTACGAAGAACTGCTAAAGGCCTAAAAGGTGCTTCGATTTGTTAGAAGAAAAATGGGTTTATATTCATATTTTATAGAGTAATAAGATTGCACGTAGATGTAAAATTATCAACCTAAAAAACATTTAGGCTTGAGTTCAACTTGAGCTTAAGTTGATAAGTAAGGAATTTCTCAAACCTCCAACAGTACTTCAAGTTGAGAAACATAGTAGTCTGAACAAAAAAGGCATTTTTCTTTGTATGAAAATAGTTGAGAAAAAGTTAATTATCAACTTGAACTCTAATATGATTCAACTAATTGATCTCAAACGTATCCTTGAAATCGGAAATATCAGGTCAGTCCATAAGTTCGTGCGTATTTTACCCATAATTTCACTTGTGTACGATTTTTGCATACAAAAAATTATTCGCGGAATATAACGGAACTATTTATATTTTCTTTGATATATTGTGCATTCAACAAGTAATTTTAATCGCGGATAGATTAAAAAC
Organism: Anastrepha ludens; assembly: GCF_028408465.1. NCBI lineage: Eukaryota > Metazoa > Arthropoda > Insecta > Diptera > Tephritidae > Anastrepha > Anastrepha ludens. Next base: position 114,639,644 of record NC_071501.1, read on the forward strand.
AACTATTACTGTTAAAACAACAACAACAACATCGCGGATAGAAGCACGTATAAGAGGCATATTTTGCATTTTTTTATAAAAGTGGTAAAAAGGCGAGAACTGCTGATGCAAAAATAAACACTGTTCACGGAGAGGATACCGTGAGTGTAAGGACTGCGCAAAAGTGGTTTACAAAATTCCGAAGTGGTAACTGCGACGTGGAGGATGCCGCGCGCGGGTCGTCCTGAAGTCTTTAACTCCGACGCCTTGCTCGAACTCGTGGAAGCTGAGCTAAATTTGACAGTCGATATGATAACTCAGAGGTTAAATTCATCGCATGGAACAGTTCACAGGCTCCTGGTTCAGTTGGGAAAGGTTTCAAAGCTGGGAAAATGGGTTCCGCATAGACTTTCCGTCGCCAACCTTCAGCAGAGAGTGAATGTGTGTACTCAGCTGCTGCAACGGCTTGAAAATGAAAGTTTTTTGAACCGTATCGTTACTGGTGATGAAAAATGAGTCCTTTACAATAATCCTGTTCGCAAACGCCAATGGTTAGATAAAGATGAAACACCAGAACCGACACCTAGAGATGGACTTCACCCCAAAAAGATTCTCCTGTCTATTTGGTGGGATATGGCCGGTATTGTTTATTATGAACTTCTGGAACCAAACCAGACGATAACTACTGATTATTATTGCCCAGCTATCAAACCTGAATGAGGCACTTAAAAGAAATCGACCGTCTTTAGTGAATACCATAGACGCAAAGTATTACGCAAGACCTCATACCGCAAGGCAAACATTAGACAAGCTGAACGAGCTCGGATGGGAGCTAATGCCGCATCCACCATACTCTCCGGATATTGCACCTTATAATTATCACCTTTCCCGTGGACTTCAATCCCATATGAATAACACGAACTACTTCTCAAAAGAAGTTATAAAAAGGGATATCGAAGCGTATTTTGGCTCCAAGGACAAAGAATTTTTTGAGCAGGGAATTAAAAATTTGCCTAAACGTTGGGAAGACATTGAAAATAATGAAGGAAAATATATTAATGATTAATAAATACTTTAAACATCTTTTTTTATTAAATTTTAAAACCTCCTTTAAAAAACGCACGAACTTATGGACTGACCTGATACCTAACAAAAATTTTATTAGAATTATATGGATCTACGAACCTGTTTTCTTACTTTGATGTTTTTCTTTACACGCGTAAAAATAATGATCTATTACACAGAAAACACAGGGTTGCATGTGAAAAAGTATGGTTATTATCTAGGATTATTTTATAATCTCAGATGTTGAGAGAAACATTTTGTATGGGAAATCTCTCTTTTTAATTACGGATTGGGAGTTAAGCACGAAAAAGTAGATCATCTACTTATACATATGTGAACGTATTATAACTCTCTATTTTCACAAACAAATGTAATTTTTGGCAGCTCTTTTTCAGTTGCTTCATCTATTCACCACTTCCTATTGCTTCGCGAAACGAAGAGGCATTTCGATTTATTTCCTGACTCTAATTTTTGTACCCATTAAATTCCTTCGTTCTTTTCTACACTCTTCTCCTAGCCAGATGTTCTGTATTCACTTCAGCAAAATATTTAAAATTTTATTTTATTTATTTTTTGTTTGATTATTTTTAACCGAAATCATCCGATCTACTTACTCTAAAGAGGCAATCAGCCACATTCATTTTAGCTGTCGTTTTGTTTACACAACTTTTAATATGAAATTAATTTATTTTGTAAAATGACACCAGCTGCTTCAGGCAGGCGAGCGGACGAGCAGGCACGCCGCCGACACGCTCCCACCTCATTACTGTCGTATGTTAGTCAGTATAGCGATTCGTTATCCGATAAGATTCTTGCTTGCTTTTGTTTAGCGTCAGCTACCGGCTGTCAGTAAGAGGCATTCAAACATAGATAGATAGACATACATACATACAAACATATGTGTGTAGAGAGGCATAATCAAGTGTATGACTACTCCAATTTCCATTTACCACTCAACGTATGTGGATATATTCTATTTTTTTATATGTAGATATGTATATTCATATTGTTGTCGCGCGTCTGCTGTGCTTTGCATTTTTTTTAAACTAATTTTTCAACGGACATTTATAATAAGCTGTGAAACTGATGATCGAGTTTATATGTACGAGTGTAACCATATGTTGTTGATGGTATTATTTTAATGGATTTTCTTTCCTTCTTTTAATACATACATACATTTGTACGTTCATATGTGTTGTATTGTTTTTGTAATTTTGTGTTACTGGAACGTGTGTAAAAGTTGTTCCACTAATCTCGTGACATGAGCCAGATTTTCAATGGTCAAGTTTAAGTCCAACGGCGGGCGCGATCGCTACGGTATTAACATGCGATGTGTATATAGTATGTATCATATCTACATATGCATGACTAATGTGAAGTTTTCGTATCTGCTATTCTTCTTATACATATATAGAGGAAGGCCTGGTTGTTGGTTTTTGTTTTCACAATTTTAGATTTTAATGAAATTTTACACATTTGCTATCCAATATAAAAAAACATTAATAGATTTGTTTACAATAGGGGTTGTACCCTAAATAAATTATGTACAAGCCGCGAAAAAATATAGCACCTCAACATTTGAAAAAGTTTTGACTATTTATTTCCTTATTTTTTAATATAAATATTTTATTGTATAAAAACATAGTTCAGTCTATATTAAAGACCATATTAATCCAAGCTTTTTCTTCTTTTTGATTGACAAAATAACCGCTTACGCTTTTTGGCTGAGTTTAACAAAGCGCGCCACTCGTTTCTTTCTCATGCTAACCGGCGCCAGTTGGACACACCAAGTGAGGCCAAGTCCTTCCCACCTGATCTTTCCAACGTAGAGGAGGCCTTCTTCTGCTACCACCAGCTGGTATCGGATCGAATACTTTCAGAGTCGGTGCGTTTGTATCCATTCGGACGACATGAACCAGCCAACGAAGGCGCTGAATCTTTATTCGCTGCGCTATGTCTATGTCGTCGTAAAGCTCATACAGCTCATTGTTTCATCGCTTACGATACCCGCCGTCCCCAACGTGCAAAGGTCCAAAAATCTTGTGCAGAATCTTTCTCTCAAACACAAGTGACGCCTCGTCGGATATTGTCATCGTCCAAGCTTCTGGACCATACAATAGGACGGGCATGATGAGCGCCTTATAGACAATTAGTTTTGTTCGTTGAGACTTTACTATTCAGCCTCATACTATTACTGAGCCTCCCAGTGCTTTATGATAAGCTAGACCAACTTGGGGTCGTGTGCTGCACGTTTTGACCGCCGCACGTACTTGCTACCATCTGGATCAGCTCTATTTATTTTCGTTTCATCGCTGAATAAAATATAACGTCACAGATTTTGAGTTCAGAGATATATGCTTGCGAGCATTGTTGTTGCGATGCTGTTACCAATGGCTTCTTCCATGCTATTCGACTTTTAAGCCCTGCTTCTGCCAATCGAATCGCAGCTATTCTTTCCGTTATTGTCTTTTCCAGGTGAACACAAATTTCTCGATGAATGTCATCAGCATTCTTCCTAGGATTCTGTTTTGACAGTCTAACGATCATCCTATCAATGCGGGTAGTCTTTAACGCGCTTTATGGGCACAATTTCTGCTGTTTTATACTCAGAAAAATATTTCAAAACATTAAAACCCATAGTTTTTGAAAAGTTTGATTGTGTTGAAATAGTACTGTAGGAGAATCCGGTCTTTTGCAACTCTATGATTGCTTTTCGAAGAGCTGGGGTGCATTTTTTCGAAGACCGAATAGTTCTTAAGTATATTGCTCACTAAAATATTAGTGCTTCTACTAAAATGCAAAAAATCTATGCGAACCATTCAAATATTCCAGCGCAAAAAGTACCGTTTCAGCACCGTACTCGAGGCTGAAGTGCAAATCTAAATCTAAATCTAATGTAATTAAGTGTACATATTCGAAGTATTATACACTCCGAACCATCCTTTTCTAGGTGCTCACCGTATGGGCTCCAGCGCTGGAAAAAATCTTATCGAAAAAGAAGAAAGTATGCAACGGACTCCTTCCATGCTTGTCATGTGGCTCTACCTCGCCTCTGGAGCTTTTATTAAACTTTCTTCCAGTGGAACTCTATGGGAAACTTCCGACTAGTTGCAACGCGACCAGACTACACCCATGGTCAACTAATTAGAAACGCTATTTTTACCAGTTTTGACTATCGTTATTTTGTTTTTGTTTTTAATTTTCATAATTTTTTTACAAAAATATAGTTCGGTCTACAAAAAATATCATAAAATCAAGCTTTGAAACTTTGACGAAATTTATAAAAATTCAGCAAATTTTCATAAAAACTTAACATAATTAAAAAAAACAATTTTAAGAGTTTTAAATTGAATTAAATTTTAGAGTAAAGATGTAAATTTGAAGTAGCACAATATTCTCCATGATTTTTGATCATTCTTTCCACTGAAAGTGTTGCACATTTCCTATATATATATATATAATTGGCGCGTACACCTTTTCGGGTGTTTGGCCGAGCTCCTCCTCCTATTTGTGGTGTGCGTCTTGATGTTTTCTCACAAATGGAGGGACCTTCAGTTTCAAGCCGACTCCGAAAGGCAGATATTTTATGAGGAGCTTTTTCATGGCAGAAATACACTCGGAGGTTTGCCATTGCCTGCCGAGGGGCGACCGCTATTAGAAAAATCTTTTTCTTAATTTTGGTGTTTCACCGAGGTTCGAACCGACGTTCTCTCTGTAAATTCCGAATGGTAGTCACGCACCAACCCATTCGGCTACGGCGGCCATTTTCTATATACCATATAAAAGAAAATGTCGTACATTCGATGAGCTATAAAACCGCATACTAAAACTTTCCCTAAACACCCAATCGGTTTATATCTCCGAATTTCTCAAAACCTTGACATAATAGACACTTTTGCACCTCAGAATCGTGCTCTGCGCACAATAAGTTTAATTTTTGTTTGAGATTTCCAATTATTTCGAGTGAACATTTTTGTGTTGATAGAGAATTCAAATATGAAGTACTTATTGGGGCGTAGCAGCGCATGTAGAGAATTCTAAAAGGCATAATCAATTAGAAGAAAACTCACACCACAATTTTTCATAAATTCAATTTCAGCACACAAAATCGTTCATATGATGACGAGTACAGCGATAAGAGTCAGCCGCAGTACTTTGTGTTTAGCAAATGTATATATGGGTATATGTGCCCTCACAACTGATAACAGCCAGCACATTTCAAAAATATTTTCCCTTGTGAGCAATTGTTTATTAATTTGTGCTTGCGTCAATCTGTGTGAATTTTAGCAAAAACAAATTAAATTAACTTAGCTCTAAATTGCTGATTTCTAAAGTAATAGCCACCTGGTATAGCTCACTATATTCAATACTGCCCAATAAATCTCTCTTTTGATTATAAGGCAAGTTTCAGTGGACCGCGTTCATCTAGAGTAAATGGTAATTGTTGGTACACCTTTGCGAATTCACTTTTGTTGTAGCTTGTCGTATTCACACATCTTACAATTGTTAGTTTTTCGTCAACAGTCAATAACAACATTGAGAAGAACGAGAACACACAGAATTGTGTTGAGAGAACACGAGCATCACAAGTAATGAGTGGAAGCAACAAATATTTCCCTGTATGAGCGCGGTCTTACTACTACTAATTAAGCGAATAAACACAAGAAAATTGAAGACGCTAATCTATTGATAATTCACAGCTGATGCTTAAGAATCTATAGAATATAAAAAAAAATATTAGAATATAAAAAAACATCTGGTAAAAGATAAAGATTCATTGACTTCCAAGCAAAAACTGTTAAAGTCAGATAATTTTCTTTGATTAAAATTTTACCAATACGAGTATGTATGTACATAAATAGGCAATACGATTCATGTAAAATTTAATCGCATTTTGAATTATTGAACCGCAGTGCAGTGTGGCTGATAAAGCAAGCTTCCAAAAAAATGTACAAACTTTTTACTAAGTAAGTAATTAATTTCATTTTTTTTTAATTTGCGTATTACTATGTATTTAGAATAACAAAAATAAACAATTGGGATGACGAGACACGTGCGCTGCTATCACGCACTCTAGTGAATGGGTAATTTCCATCCAAGCCGAGTTTCAGAGCAATTTTGGCAGCACCCCTACGTGCGGATGAACCTTAATGAGACTGGCTAACTCATTTACCAAACGTGCGAGACTTGCTCGAAGGCTTTACCCCCAAAAACTCACGTACAACTGCAGGAAACAGTTATTGCTGTAGCTGCTTCCATACAAATCACTGCCGAAGTTACGACAAAGAATTTATTTGCTCAAATGGGTATAGGCAGATTGTCGAAGATAAGTAATTCTCCAAAAATAGTTAAATTGTTTCCTTATAAGGCTCAAATGGCAAAACAACTAACCGCGCCGACTTGACAATTCGCCTAGAAATTTGCCACAGGACACTGACAGTCGTCACGCAGCTAGGGTGGCAAGCTAACAAAGACTTTTATTGCATGAAATGGGCGCATTGTAAAACTAACTGAGTACTGCGAAATTCATTAAAATAATTTTTCGTTTTTGTACCTACTACTGAAAGAAAACATTTTTCAATTCTGCGCGGTTTCATTAAGATAATTTGCCTTTGCATTACCAGGTCAGCTTTGGTAGAGGTACACCGGAAATTCAACGATAAAATTGTTTCAAGAAACTACACATTTCATTGGCCCACCTCAGTCAGAAAGACTAACTGCATTTAATTATTACTATAATTTTGTTTGTTGGTTTTATCGCAAGGAGACAGATTGAAAAACGAAAGCATTACTTTTGAGTGATTAAAAAAAATCGATCCATTCAATAATTAGGCAGATATAAACCAATCAGTGATAGTATGCCGCACAGTGGAGTTCATTAAATTATTTTTAATTTTTAAAAACTATAATTTAAAAACAAAGTAAAAATTAATTGCCTTTTACGAAGCTCGTTGGGAAAGTCCATGCAAAGTCAGAGAGATGGCACTACTGCAGCGCATCGAGGTTATGTTTAGTTAGTAGCATTTCTTGGAAAAACACACATCAAGGAAGAACACAAACCAGATCGATCTATTTCTTTCTATTTGTCTTGTGCTTGACTCGAGGAAGTGGAGTGATTTTCCTTTTCCAACACAACAAGGCACCAGCTTACGCCTCAGCAGTTGTGGTAACAAAATTAATGGAAATATGATTCCAACTCGTTTTAAGTCCCTCCTATTCTCCAGACTTGGCTCCCTGGGATTCCTCAGATCCCTTAGACTACTATTTGAGCCCCACGATTTTATTCAAACGAGGAGGTATGCAAAATGCTTAGGGAACATGGGAGCGAGAAGATTTTAAAATTTTTTCCGATAGCCAAGCCGCGATTAAGGCTTTGACGATGCCATGGTGTGGGTCCAAATTAGTCAACTTCTGTAAGGAGGATATAAAATCTCTTGAGTGTGCAGGTAATATGCCTCTGATCTGGGTTCCAGCACATAGTAACATAGAAGGAAATGAAATTGCTGATGAGCTTGTCAGGAAGGGGACTGAATTGGTCACAGAGACTTCCAGTCACCGGCTTTCCCTCTGATTGTTCCTAAATGCAAATGTCCCAACTTATTTCTCAGGAAAGTGCATAAAAGATGGAACTCCATTTCTTCTAGTGCTATTTCGAAAGCTCTTTGGCCACAGTACAATAGACGGAGGACTCAGAATGTCCTGGGGACACCACGCCATGTCCGAACTCGTAGTAGTGTTTACCGGTCACTGAACGAACGGACACACGCAAAAAAGCTAGATTTACCATTTAATCTCCATTGCAGAAGCTGTGGGGACCTATCAGGGAAGGAGACTTTTGAGCACTTTCTCTGTAAATGTCCGGGATTGGCAGCTAGGCGATTAAGGTCAATGGGTTCTCCTTTCTTCGTAAGCCTGGGGCAGTGAGTCAACCTAAATCCCATCAATCTACTCCATTATATCAACAGCTCTAACTGACTATATATATGTATCTGCCTGTTGGAGGTCTCATAATGGTATCAAAACGGCGCTTTAGTGCTACTTTGGGACCTACCAAGATAACTCTACTTTTAATTTGTAATTCGTTCGATTGGTCATACAATTCAATCCGACTTTTAATTTGCTAATTTACATTGAAAACAAAGCAATAATATTTCGTGATTTGACCAGCACATAGTTCTGTACTCTGAAGTCTCTTCCTTTAAGCCCAAAACAGATACAATACTAATTCACAAGTAAAATACTTATAATATTATGAGCTCAACGGCTTGTGGACTCCAGCTGCCAGAGAACTTTTAATAACCAGATCGGGCACCCCGTTTATAATGTGCAGGGAGGCAGCATCATGCCTCTTTAAATTATTTCTCTATAAGATGGTTGAGAATTGTGTACATATGTGCCAGGGGAATGAAATTATGGCTAAATAGCGCAATACATATTAAAAACAGCAACTCAAAAATATACACACGAATTAATATGAAAGGAAACCATTAAAAGCCCATTAACAGGGTCATTTGACACTCAGTAGTGGAGCTTTAATAGCAACACGTAACTGTTCACACTCATATGCAAGTGGTCAAAAACGTATATATACAGATGTATGAACAGATGTGTTGCAATAAATAGAAATTTTATTAGAAAAGCAACTTTTTATGCTGCACGTCTTCTTCCATATCCAGATCTCGAAAAATTCTTCAGTGAGTAGAATTAACGGCCGAATTGGTGGAGCATACAACGCAATCATAGCAATGAAACTATTTTCGAGTTTAAAGCATAAAATAAAATTGTAAAATTCGCTTGAGAAATTTCTCATTACATCGAAGTTTAAAAATCTAAAAAAAAAAGAAAACAAAAAAAGCATAAACTCATTGTAATTATGTAGATCATTTAATCGTACAGCAATGCGATCCAACCGAGCATGACACGTACGGCGGCAGCAAACCCAATCCATATCGGACATGATATGAATATTAAATGGGCTAGGAAAAAAATTGTAAGCATGAATGGACGGCGTTTAATGACTGAGAAAATGGCTGATACTCTAAATAATTGGAGTTATATAGCAAATCAAAGCACTTAAATATGTACAAGAAAAATAATTAAACGAAATGCAACGGCATAGAAATGCAATAGAAGAAAAAACAAAAGTTCGAACATTAGAAAGAAATTAGATGTAAATGGCTGGAAAACTTGCACTGAATGTTGGCTAAAAATCGATGTAAAAATTTGTAAAATACTCATAAACATGAGCTGTGTGTGTGAAGGCCCAAAACGAGCATGAAGAAATGAGTTGAAAAATGAGTTTAGCACTCAACAAAAAAAAGGGAAAATGAAAAATGTTTTACGGCTGTGTACGTTGTGATATGTTTGCGCTGTGGCGCGTAAACACAGCCAGCCAATCCAACAACCAAACGACCGTCCAAGCCATATGCCAACCACGGTAATGGTGGTAGCGGTGGCAGGGCGAACAAAACAAACCTAAATGCTGCGCTGTTGAAAAGCGCCAACAATGGAAGGTTGGTAGGTAGCTAGTAGAGCTAGAGCATTTTTGATTTCATTGTGTTGTTGTTGCCGTCGAGCTAATAGAAGTATGCATATACTTAGGGCGCGACCGGACAGAGCAAAGAAAGTGCTGTCAAAAATTTTCTCTTTACCTCAAGAAAGTTCTTTTAAACTTTTTTTGTAATCGATTTCGAAAAGGAAATCTACACTTGTGCTCACATAATGAAGTCACTTTAGCTTTTTACAATATTAGCAATATTTTTCATGCCAAAATTTTCGAGTTAATTTTTTACAATATTTTTTTTTTCCTTGTTCACTCCTCTCGGGAGGGCCTCGACCGCTAAGTCTTGGTTGCGTTGGTTTTGTTAATCTGTTTTTGTTTTCTGACAGGGTATATTGCCAGCAATATTTGACATTTTTTAAACATAATCTTTAGAAGGTTTTTGGGTATGGGTTTGGGCATCTTACAGTATTTTAGTATAATAAAGTGAAAATTAGAAGTCGCTCTGAAATCGCGTTGAGTTTAGACAATTTTTTTCCCCACAGCATTTTATACAATGGAGAAAGTCAAATATCATGCAGTGATTGAATTTTTATTTTTGAAAGGTTTGGAGGCAAATAAAATTTATGAATGAATGTTGAAAGTGTATAGGGACTTTTCACCATTAATTATTGTACTACACAGGAAAAATGGGTTGCTGAATTTAAATGTGAAGACGATCCACATCAAGGACGTCCAAAAACAGCAAAACCACCAGAAATCGTACAAAAAATACAGGACATCGGTTTGGAAAATTTTCGAGTAGCTGAAAGAGATTTAGTACAAGCCTTAGGCATCTTACTGGGCAGTGTAAGCAATATTTTGACTGTGTACACGATGGCTGCCGCATTCGCTAACAATGGAACAAAAGCACATTCGAAAGCGATTTTCTCAGCAACATTTAGAGCGTTTTCAAAAGGATAAAGTGGATTTGGTGTGTCGATTCATCACTATGAATTAGACTTGGGTCTGTCACCATTATCCTAAATCAAAACGAGAGGCTAAAAAGTAATGTTAACCTCGTTCTTCAGCTCCGAAACGAGTTCGTGTCCAGAAATCGGACAAGAAGGTGTTAGTATCAGGTTTTTGTGATGAGAAAGAAATTTTGTGTGTGGATTATTGCAAACTGGTAAAATAATACATTTTGAATATTATTATAACCTTTTAAACCAGCTGAAGAAAAAATTCGTGAAAAAATACCCAGTTTTCAAAAGAAAAAAGAACATCTTGGCAATGGCTAAAATCCATGACTTAAAGTTCGAATTGTTGGAGCATTCACCGCATTCACCAGATTTGGCCACTAGAGACTTGTATCTGTTTCCAGACCTAAAAAATTGTATGGAAAGCATTTTTCATCAACTGATGAGATCTTAACAGCTGTGGAAGCATATTTTGCAGCCTTTACTTTCTCAAATTTTCACTTCAGCGATGGAATTCATAAATTGGAATCTCGTTGGGACAAGTGTATTGATGTTCAGGGAGTCTGAGACTGAATAATTAGGTGTATTTCATATCATAAACTTTCTTATTTAACTGCAAAACTTATTGAACAACCTAGTACTAATATTAAATAGGCTGTAAAAATGCATACCTAGAAATTTTCCAACGATTCTGATTAAAAAGTTGAAAATTAGAAAGACAATTTTTTGAAATTTGCTATTTTTTGTGAGTTTTATACAAAGTTTGAAACATTCATCTACAAGGTTTTTATTAAGCAATGAACTATATTTATATAAAGAAATTTACGAAAACAATGTATCAAGAAAGCTATTGCAAAAATTGGAAAAAACTAAAGTGACTTAAGGCCGGCGGGCCAATTAGATGTCCTAAATTCAGTAGTTTTCGCGAAGCGTTGTAGGATGAGAAAAAAAACAATTAGCCAAATGAAGTTTTGGGGATAGTTTAATATATATTTGAACTAAAAAAAAAAATTGTACAATCTCCAACAATATATTGTAAGCCGAGTTATCAGTAGATTCCCAGATCGCCTGTATACAACTTCTGTACAAGATACAACTTGCAATTTTCATCTGAAAACAAAAAAAAAAAGATTATTAATTTGGATGTAATTATATTCTATGTGAAGTTAAACTCTATAATCATTGCATTTCTGTTTGGAAAATTAAGGTATAGTCAAAAATGGCAAGTCAAATAGTTTTTCAAATCATTTTGCTGTCAATTGCTTTGCTTTTCCGCGTGATTACCCAAAAAGTAGTTTGGCAAAATTATTTCCAACTTTTCTGCAATTAATTTCGAAAAGAAGGCCTGCATAGTCCAACTGTAACTATCAGAAATCAAATCAATTCGGAAAGTTACTTTCAATCTTCATAACGATTCGTTTCTTATTTAGTGGCAAATGATGGTATCATTTTCTTTGTTCACCTGGTTTTCCTCTACTACCACGTTGGCAGATGGCAGCTTAAAAATTGCCTTAAATACACTGAGCCGAAACATAATCAAAAATTACAACTAATTTATATTGGTTGTTCCTAAAAGCTCTCAACACGTCAAATTTGGCCAGTAAAATTTTTAGATTTTCGAATTCAGCGAGCCAAAATTTGTAAAAAATTTTGACGGTATTGCAGGCTGAAGCACAATCTACATTCAGACCAGAGCAATATTTTTTTTTCCAAAAAGCACGCCGGCAAAAGCGTTGCGAAAAACAATTCACATCCATAGTGCGAGTGCTTATATAATTACTTTTCGAAATTCTTCACTTTGTTTTCGCTTGCCGAAAGTACTTTCCTTGTCACATATGGCAGCACCTGTACGTTTACGCCATAGCCTGGAAGCTAAAGTAGAAAATCAGTCAGACAGTTGAAGAGACTGCAAATAAGAACAACAAATAATATTATCAAACTACAGAAACGACGGAGAAGAGGGCAAACGCGCGGACTCTATACAGTCAAGAGTTGTGCAGCAGCGTGGGCAAACAATTGCATGCCATCGAGGCAAAGGCCAAACGTCGAGCAGATGATCATAAAGATGGTGTATGGATGGCAATGATAATGACGTTAGCGGTGGCAGTGGCAATGGCGGGGCGATAGTGATAGTGCCAGAGGGCTCAGGAAGTGCACGTCAAAGTGATGACGAATTATTCTTTATACCTCTTTATACACACATTTATTTTTATATACCCAACTAAGTATTATATAGAAATCTGTGTATGCCTATAGACACACTCACACACACACACGTGCGTATGTCTATAAACAACTTCGTACAATGAGCGACTACGCACGGATTTATTGATGTCTCCCAACATTACATATTGGCACTATTATGGGCAAGCAATAAAATGTTCATTGGGTGTGCTGAAGGGACGCGGAGGGCGTATGTGTATGTGTTAGTATATGTATGTATGCATACACTTATGGGCACTACGATTTACTAGTTAACTAAGTATTTATGCCAGGCGCGTATAGATATCGTGGAAGAACCTTTTATGCCGGTAGACAAATACACAACTACAACAATATGTGTGTATGTATGTATGTATGAATAGCAGAAGTGGAATTGTGGGAGCTGATAAACGGCGTGAAGAAGGCTAACGTACTGGGTAGTTGTCTTCTGTTCTCAACTGCCTGTGTGCCCGCCTGAGGAGTGCGACACGTATGACGATCCCTGTGATTTGCATGCAAATCACACATTTTCCAGCCAAACTGTCGACGCGCATTCAAATGGTTTGAAGTGCAGCAAAAAAGTTTGTAAGAAATTACATTTATTTTGTTTTATTGCATCTGGACTTGCATCCGAGCACTTTAAAATATACTGCACACAATGGAGTGTAGACATAATAAAAATTATTTTTAAATAATTGCAAGCGGAAAGAAGCAACGAACGAATAGAACTTCCGAAAGAAGTGAATGCACAAAATAAAATAAAAACAATTAAGTAATAAATGGTAGATTACTTTTTACAGATAAGTAAATATAATAATGCAGTGTGTAGATTAGGAGCAGCGATAACCTACACTGATAACCTGGTAGGAATAGGAGGAATAGACACCGCCATTATTCTGATCGCGAAAATAGGGCGTCTTGGCTGTAATGAGGATGCAAAAATATTTCTGATTTAAAATTTAGGAAAACAATGGATCAGAGACGCGAAGCGACTGGTGAGGTAGATCTAAAAAAGTTTATAAATGGTCCCATATTTCAAATACTAAGTTGTTCGATAAGTTTTGCAGTTCGATAAGAAAAACACAATTTTATGGTGTGAAGTACACCTATTTGATCAGTATGATCACCCTGAACATCAATACACTTATTCCAATAAGAATCCAATTCATGAATTCCATCCCTGAAGTGAGAAGCGCTGCATGCATGCATTTTGTTTAGGTCTGAAAACATATGCAAGTCGCTAAGAGCCAATTTTGGTGAATACGATGGATGCCCTAACGATGCGAATTTTAATTCAAGAATTGAAGCCATTGTCAAAATGCTCTTATGACACGGTGCATTGTCCTGATGGAAAAATATTTTTTTCCTTTGCAAACTGTGTTTATTTTCACGATTTTTTTTCTTCAGCTGCTCTAAAAGGTTAAAATAACATTCGGAGTTTAGTGTTTTACCTATTTGGAAGTAATCCACAAACAAAATTCCTTTCGCATCCCGAAAAATCCTGATGCTAACACCTTCTTGGCCGATTTCTGAACTCGAAGTGGAAGAACGAGGTTAACACCACTCTTTAGCCTCTCCTTTTGATTTGGGATCATAGTGATAGACCCAAGTCTCATCCACAGTGCGTGAATCGACGCACAAAACCCTCTTTATCCTTTCGAAAACGCTCTAAAAAGTCACATTCGAATGTGTTTTTGTTCCATTTTTAGCGAATGCAGTACCTATTAAAAGCCAATGCTTCATTCAAAATATTGCTTACACTGCCCGGTGGGATGCCTAGGGGTTCTATTAAACCTCTTTCAGTCACTCGACCATTTTCTAACACGATATCCGATATTTCTTTGTACAATTTCTGGTGTTGTTGCTATTTTTGGACGTCCTTGACGTGGATTGACTTCACGACTTGTACGACCACGTTTAAATTCAGCAACCCATCTTTCTTCTGTATTAATTGATGGCGAAAGGTCCTTATCAACGTTTAACATTTGTTCAAAAGTTTCCTTTGCTCTTAAACCTTCCAGAAATAAAAAGAAGAATTGAAGAGGAATTTTGAGAATTGCTTTGCCTCATCATAATTTTAGAGAGGGAACTGAAAAAAACAGACAAGCCGAGTTCATGAAAGATATTAGTGTAAAAGTACAGTAATACAAAAACAAAATTTATACGTGTTTTGTTCTTGCAATTCTGTGGTTTAAATGTCAAAATCACTTAATCAATCAGAACTTAAATCCGAATGTAAACAAAACAGATCACACCAACAAAACGAAAGAAACACAACAAGTCAGCTGCGCTAGTAACAACACCTTAAGTGAATTCGTCTGGAAAATAGCCAACAGAAAGAAAAATAATACAATAAAAAATTAAATTTGTTTGTAGTCAAAAACAAAAATGTGCACAAACCTTTAACATGACGTCAGCTCAACAATTTTGATTCTGCCAATTCACTGAGAACTCAGTGGCAGTACAAATGCAGTACTTCGATACGTGCAATCCTAAGTATTCCTCTCAACTGTTCATATTATATAAAAAGACGTGTATACCGGAAATAAAAATAAAATAGAAATGTAACCCATATTATTGAGGAACCAGCTAACCACTTTTCAAGCAGCATTTCATGCAACAGAAATTTATGGCAGAGAATACCTTCGAAAATGACATATCATTTTAATTATGCAGGCAATCCGACAAGCTTGAGTCTCTCTTAATTACATCAAAACTGGTTTTAATGGTTCAAGCAACCCTCAAATATTGACGCTTCAGTTTATGCCCTCCCTCTTTAGCGACTTTGCCAATAATTATCTCTTTTGTTAAAACATCAAAGTTTTTTCTCACCTTATCAACTTAAATTAAGAAAATTAAACTACAAAAAGAAAGCAGTCTACCCATTTCTATGGCTGGTAGAACGCACTTCTTCCGACAGATCGATTTCGCCGACATCGAACACTCCAACTTGGGGTTTCGATACATGTTAATTTTTTAATTAGCGCACGAAATTGGATAAATATCTGAGAACCTGTAACCTGCTAAAGTGTTGAGCATTTCTTTCATTTATATGAAAAAATGCTCAACATAGGAAGCAAAAAAATTACCAAAAATTAATGCGAATTTAGAGCGACTTCAAACTTTTATACATTAACTAGACGCGAATGGGCTATAAAACTGCATACCTTGAAGTTTTCTAAAAATTTAGATTGAAAGGTTGAAAATTTTGCTGAACATTTTTGATTATTGTATAGAAACATAAAAAAATACAACAAAAAAATTGTTAAAACTTGGTTATACGTCGCGCTTCTATTATTTTGACCACTGGTGTGTGTATGTTTATAGATTTTATGGTGTGAATGCTAATCCACTAGCGCACGTTTCTTGCTCTTAGCCACTTATGACGAAAGTAAAGGCCATGGAAACTAATTCATATCAGACTTGAAGCCTGCCAAGAAGAGGAAGTTCGTGAAACAAAATTTCGTTTTATTGTTATTGTTGAATGTTTCAAGGTAAATGTATATTTTGTCAGTGCAACGGCTTTGTGGAGCCAGAATTTAAGTTACAAAAAAAAACAAAAACAAGAAACGATATATTTCATAAAAACACCGACAGTGCGTTGACGGAACGATCCGGGTTTACTATATGTAAAGATGAAGACTCTCACTCCAGCAGCACTCCCCCTGCATGCATGGGGAATGCTTTTGATGCTACAACAATAACAAGCGATATATGGTACATACATATGTAGAAGCAATAATAGAAAAATGGTGATTCTCAATCAAAGAAAACAGTTAAGCCTTCAAATTGTTTTTTTTTTTGTTGTTCTACAGAGCCATACAAATAGTCTGCCAAATCTGTTTTTCACCGCAAGAAGTTGGACAAAGTCACCAACCCTCGCATTACCTGCATACTTTGCAAAAGGGGAGAACATTTGAAGAAGCTGGAGTGGAAATGGATTAACAGAGAGAAACGTGAGCGCCCCATTGTAGATGTGAAAATAGTACCCAAGGGGGGCAAATACAAAACAAAAAAAAAAAACACGTACGTCCTCCTATTTGCTAAAAACCTTTAGGGGTGACCAAAAGTGCCGAATATAATGGATACGAACACAAAATGAAAACATGTAGTGCATAGGGCATTGTCAGCGGCAAAAAGCAACCACCAAATTGAGGTAGAAGCCAAAAAAATAAATAAATATGATTTTCTATACAAAGACAGAAAAGTAACACAACAGCTCAGCTTGTGTCGTCTAGACCACGAAAATTTGTGAAGTTTTCTTGTGCCATAATTTATTCTTGTTTCGATTTAACTCTTGAATAGCGTGGATTTTTAAGCAAGTGTGCGCATATAACCATTCCAAATATGTCTGCAACTGACAAATTTTTCGACACAAGCTTACAATTATGGCAGGCGAAAATGGTGTTAATGTGAGGCAAATTTTGTTATGGCATTCATTGGTAGCAGTGGCATAAACAATTCGGAACGAATTATTTATCATGGACATAAAGCATAAAGTAATAAAAAAAACGTTAATGGTATAAAATTACAAGATTTTAAGAATTTTTAATCGTTCTTGAATATGGAATTTTAATGGAAATATTGGAATAGAGATACATCTCTGTACATGAGTTTGACTAATTTTGATGAGATTTGTTTTAATAATAACAACAAAAACAATAATTATGTCAAGGATGATAGATTAGGTATGGTAATAAAAAAAAATTTTGAGGGGAACTTTTGATTCTACGTCATTCGTTTTGTGTTTCACTAAGCTAAATCTAAATTTTGACGTCGGCATACTGTTAAATTCGCTCAGACCCGAATAACAAACTGCTGGGTAGTACACCTCTAATTCTAATAATTGTGTAAATTCTTTCAAATGATTTTTTTGAGTTTGTTACCTAATGTGGGAATTTTAGTATAAAAGCATTGCTTCGCGAAAATACATAGTACATCCTTATAAAACAAATATGCTGCATTTTCCCTAATTAAAAAATCGCAGCACACTCAACGAAAGTCGCCAGAATACTACCAACAAATTAAAATTCACAAGCACTGCCCATTGCAACCATTTTAAATAGCATGGGAAATTAGTTATGCAGCGCTGCATAATCACTTGCAACAATTTGCTTTACAGCCGGCAAGTTAGCAAACAAATAAAGGAGAAACCAAAACCGGCGCACATTGCGTGACCCCAACAAAGTGCACTACTACCCACTATTACCACCTCTCCGTACTTGGTCAGTCAATGCTGCTAGCCAGCCAAATGTGCTCTGCGCCATTTCTCATTGCTACTCAAAGCAAATATCAAGTGCAATCTACAATAAAAACAACAAATGAATACGCTGCAGACTAATAAGGAGTCACGTTCAACTTCCAATGTTTCCCACCTCTTGGCTGTCCTTCACGCAACGGAGGGAGGAGTCTATAGTAGATTGTGTATGTATAGTTTTTAATTTCATTTTCAGGCAAGAAAGAGAAAATGCAATATTGTAAAATCGATTGTCCTTGAGGGTAAAATACACGGCAGGCAGCTGGTGGATCGCAAGCAACGAACGTGAAACACATTGCAATCAGTAAGGAAGTACATATACATATACGAAAAGGGCACGGAAGTTTAGCCAGCTGACAGTCATGTCGCTACAAGCATTTTATTGATTTTTCAAAGCGGCAATAAAGAATTTGAACATTTTCATGTAAGTGCAAAATTGTAGCTTATATATTTCGGATATTAAGGTGTTAAGCATTTCTCAATTTGACATAAGAAATTCTTAACACAAATAAGATAAATCGTAAGTGTTTATACTCAAGCCAGACCTAACACTTTTGCGGATATATATTTACATATGTAGAATTACAAGCTTGGCTGACTCGGCCGCACCCAAAGTGTCTGTTGCAGGCTGCCGCAGTATTTTGCATTTCACTTGGGGCTCTGTTTGGCTGTCAAAATGCCATTAACTTTGCCGCCGTAATTCCTACATACCAAAAACGTTATTTTATGTGTATTATTCCTTCACAATTTTCTTAAAGTATTCAGCATACGCATTCTTGCAACGCACATTCTTAACCACACCTTCAGAATCTACTTGCTACAATTCGCATTGGGATAAAGCATCTTGTACACTCACCTGCCATCACCGTATCGGCGAGATTGTATTTGGTGCCAGTTTTCGGGAAGTCTTTTAGCTTTCGATTCGTCAGTATTAACTCGCCGCTAAGGTGCGCCTCCTCAAGGATGCGTTCCAGCGAACGTGCCAGCTGCGAATGTGCCATGCTGCCCATGCTCGCGCTGAGTCCACCTATGCTCCCGCTGGTGCTATGGAGGCGATTATAAACGGCCGCCGTTGCAGCCATCCTCGTTGAGTAGGCGTGGTGATAGAAACGTATTTATTTTTCCTACCGCTACGGCGTTATTGCTTTTGTATACCGATAAATTTGTAGTACACGACTTTTTTGTTTAATTTTTATGCAATTTCACATTCACTTTTGGCATTTTTATTCTCATTATATTTTCATATAAAGTTTGCAAAACTAAACATTATATCGCTACCATAGGAAGCACTCTGATTCTTAGAATTTTTCTCTCACCTTTCAATTTTCACACAACTACACACTTTTTCCAAGATTTTCCTGTTGGGAAAAATCCGACGACTCTTCCGCGCACACAAATAATTTGATTCAAAATTCTAGCAACGAATGAACAGAAAACGCCGAACAAAATAATAAACAGCCCATCAGTGTAGCCAACCAGTTTCATGGAGTGCCTAATCGTTGCCAACCATCTTGTAGAAGAAGGTACCAGAGAACGTTAAATAACGTTCTCTGAAGGTATGCAGTAAAATTTAAAATATCTTATTGGAAATAAGGCGGAACTAATAAAAATATATGATGTATCCGCTTTATAATAAGACCTATTTCAATTATTTACTTTACTACTTCTTAAGTGCAAAGAGAAAACCTTAATAATTTCCCTTTTACTGCTAGCGAGTGATGCACATTTTTCGAAAAATTTGTGTGGTGTAAATTTTAGGCAATTTATGTTCATATTCAATTTCTTATAGTAGGAATTATAAATTCGATTTGTGGTTTTATTTCAACTGCCGGCACGCACACCGCGGCAATATGAATTATAAAAAGAAGAAAACATAAGCTAAATGCCCCAAGATATTGAGATGTAACATATAATATTATCATTAAACACGAATTCATAGCCTGGACGTACCAACAAAAATCTTTACCGAGCTTAAGTCGCTTGTAATTTTACTTTTTATGTTAAAATAAATTATTGGTCGGTAATATCACAAATTATTATTTTTATTAAACGAATTATTTCATTACCTCTCCTGTGAACTTTTATACTTAGCCTTATTAATCGAAGCATAATAATTTAGTAAATATTCTAGTCACATCTATAGTTAATTTTCTAATCACATCGATATTTAAAAAATGTTAAAGTTTTCCAAAAATTATTCCTAATACCTGTACCAGTTTGTAACGAATTGGTTTGTATCTCAATTGAGCACTGATCTTATTAACGCAAATTAAATCACTTAATGCTTATTGCAATAATCGACCATCTGGGCTCTCTAACTGGTCGCCTCGATTGGGTTCTTAATGTAAACGGTATTGAATATGTTTCGATGGGCGAAACTGTTTTTATGTTTTTTAGGCATTAACTGGTGCACCTTTGATATATCGGGATCGCTTTTCTACGCTAAGAAAACGATTTCAGCCTCTCCCAATTACTGATTGAAGATGGTTAACCCCTGATTTCCTATTCAGTTAATTCATTATTTCTTAAAACGAACAATTTGAGATTTCGATGCTTAAAAACACTTAACTTCCATGACTCAACGCCAAACCACATAAATTATCTGTACATCATGCAAACTACTTATTAGGCGAAAGGAGGAGAACCGTTGCGCTTATTAGTAAAACTAAAAACCGTTATTTTTAGATTGGATACTAAATTTTATTATATATGGGAAGATATGCCATACATAAATTCTTACAGTAAGATCTTTGGAAGTAACAAAAACACTAATTGCAGTACTCAACTATAATATTTCATTTCGTCTCCTTTACCCACCAGAAATTACAAAATTAAGTCTATTATTATTTTTTTTTCTAAAATGTTCATCTTTATTACAAAAACTTTTTTCGAAAGCCAATTCTACTGGATTGCACAAATGAAATGTATCAAATGTGCCAAAGTTATTTGTTCATAACTGAAAAATGTTGGCAGTTTACTTACATATATATATACCATATTTTAGGTATTTCAGCCGAGCATCTTATTGTTGTTCCACAAATGGAGAAATCACCATTGGCTACCGAGGGGCGCCCGCTATTACAAAAATTAGTTTTATCATTTTTTGTTTCGTAACTATACTTGCGAATCCATGCACTTCCGAATGGTAACTATGAAGGCGGCAGTTTGTTTACAACATAATAATTTAATTAAAAAGAGCTAAAGTTGTTAAAAAAAGTGTTTGCTACCTGCAACAAGTACTTTTTTAATTTGCGTAAGCTAATATTTTCAGAAACGACAGCACTGTTTAACTCATGTTTACATTTACATTAAACTAATAACTCTGGCAACACTTGTTTAGATTGACGTGTTGCGGTTGTCAAAAACAACTGGTAGGAGAAATTAAAATCTCTCGCTAAACATAGACGCGGTATTTTAGACTTGTTTTCTTCTAATAGTTCAATATGACAATAAATATGATCTATTAAATGTGCAAGAAACAATGACTGACAGCTGAGGAAACAAGAAACTTAATAATTATTTGCTAACACATCATTAGAAGGTGAGAAATGTGCAAAAAAAGTGTGATGTTTTTTTATCAATGTCGGTTTCAGGTTATGAGTCTGCTCTTCCCAAGCTCTTCACTTTCACAGCAAGCCAGAAGAAATTTATATCTTGAGCATTCCAAAATACTCCCGCTTATTAGTAGAGGCAGATATAATCATAGTGTGGCGGCATGATTGATCGGCTGTACAAGTTGATGTGGCTTGTACTTTATATACTTGCCAGTATATATGAAACCTTCTGCTATCTAAAGTTGCGATTACAAGCCTTTATACTTTGGTCATATGACCTATGGCACAGCAGTGCTGCTATTACCCGCCGCGACCGCGCATTTCTTCAAAGCTGTAAAGCTGAATTAACGAAATTGCCTCAACATCTGAATTTGATTATTGGGCCTGATCCTCTCGTAAGCGTGAGTGAAGCGGTTGTGGGACGCATTTTGTTGTATGCTCAAATAATCGGCATAGAGTGCGTCAGTTTATATGATGTGCGTGAAAATATGGGACATATTGTCTTGGAGAGAGTTTTTATGTCACAAGACGCATTTTGGAGAGAGTTGCAACCAAATCAATACGAATGGGGATTGCGGGAGTGCCCGTCGAAGGCCCCAATAAAATACGAAAGTGACAGTAATGGATGTGCGCGAAATGGTACAACCAGTGAAAATGGAAACGTATGTAATGGAGATGCTTATCACAACAAAATACAAACACCGTTAAAAGTGAGTCAGAGTTATTAGTTTTCTATCGCTAATTCGAGGTAATTTAAAGCCAAAACACCAATGAAATTGCGTGCCGTAATGTTTGGTGCCGCTTATCAGCAACCAAAAACAAAAAACAATTTATGAATTTGACAAAAATGTTTCTTATCGCGCTTTTCAGTTGTGCAAAGCGATTTTAAACGTACGACTTGATAATGCGTTCATTGCTGTGTACCTCAAATCATATTTTTTTAATTTTCTAATAGTTTTCTGTTTTGTTTCAGATTTACCAAGTTACTGAACAGGACAACCGTCCTTTGATAGTAAAAATCTGCCGTAAACTTTTTCAAGAACGTAAAACTTCTAATGTGCAAAATATTCTGGGCGACCGCAAACAACTAGAACAATACATCAGCGATGAAGTAGCGCAACACATGCAATGGAAATTCGTAGATCCAGAATTAAGCATAATATTCAATAGAGATACGTGTACTTTCGGCATGTTGCCTTGGCAGACACGTTTTACAGAATTCCATACTTTCGAGACTGGTCGCTGTGTGAACGCAGAAAGTTTTGCCAAAGTGCTGTACAAATATTCGAAATGTGAACAGCGTTGGGGAAAATAGGTATTTAATATAATGGGCAAACTGTGTAAAGGCGAAACTATGATATGGGGGTAACACAATAAGATAATGTATAGGAAAATATGCGTGTGCGTAAGGTGCTTGGAAAGCATTACCTGCGTCACTTAACTCACTCGATTGTATGCACGCTTCTGTTATACGAAAAATATTTAATATATTTGTATAAATTACAGTTTATTACATCATTTTTTTTTTTTGGTTTTTTCTATTGCTAAGTTAAATGTACAACAAACAACTGAATCACATTTTTGTTAAGGTGCAAAAGACAATGAGCATAAAAACTATGCAAGTTTCGATAAACTAAAATAAAAGGTCGATTTGCACGCAGGTGGCTGTATATTTGTGTAAAATACAAGCGCTCGCAATATTTAAAAACGTGTGTTTTAGTGCATAGTAATTTCTGTAGTGACTACGCTGCGCATGTCATCGCCAGCTGTGTGTTTCGACGCCTTCCTTTATTTGGAAGTCTGACAAGTGGGTAGAAATATCAAGTGAAGTTCTTGTGTTTCGCGCACTTATCATTTAAGTCGGTTGACTGTTGACTATTTCGTCGGCATTTGGTAAATTATGGCTGACTGGTAATTGCAAGAACTGGAGGTTTGAAATAAAGTGAACGTGTTGTCGGCTTTCATCCCTTGAAGAACTAACCATGGTCTGGCAATTGTTTCTTTTATAATCTGCCTATATTTTTAACGAATTTTCTTTGAACTCGCCCGCTGATGCAATCAAGTAAACGGGGAGCTAATCGGAAACACGCATTTCTATTTGACTTTCGTGGCATTAGCTAGATGAATTATTTATTATGAGTTCAAAAATTGATTTTCTGTGTTGTTGTTGTTATAGCATCAAAAACATTCCCGATACAGCATGCAGGGGGAGTGCTGCTGGAGTAACAGCCCTTCGCCGGATATATAGTAAATCCAGGTCGTTCCGGCAAACTTGTTGTTGTAGCAGCTTACTAATTTTATCTGCAGATTTTTAAAGTTTTTGCTTAGGGATTATTTTTGTTGTTTTGTATTCTCAAAATTGTTTTATATACTCAAAAAAAATAACTTCCCGAGTTTTACTTAATTTTTCATTATTTAAAAAAAATTAAGTTAGGGTTATATTGTATATATCCCCTATAAATAAAAATAATATTAAAAAAAATTTAATGGAGCATATGCACATTTTATTAGATAGACCCCTACAAACTTCTCATTTTAGATTGTAATTATTTTTCAAATTAAATCTTATTTGAAATTATATCAGTTTCAGAAAATTATGTTATTTATGAAGAAGCAGATTAAAGCCAAAAACAAAAAATATTTGCAATAAATATTATGTTATAAGGTGTATTTTTACCCTTGAAAAAAAACCTGAAAATCAAAAATTAACTTTATTATTCCGAAGGGGGGGAAAATCGAAAATGTCAAATAAATTTAAATGAAAAGTTAATAATTACTCTTGAACGTTATAATTAAAATCAACTGAAACTAAATATGTTGCAACAATTTTTAATTAAATTTTGTTATAAATATTTGATGTAAGGTGAAATCGAAACGCACACCACAAATAGGAGGAGCAGCTCGGCCAAGCAACTAACAGAAGTGTACGCGCATTTTTTATTTGTTGTAAGTTTTGCTTACATTCAAACCCTGCCTAGTTTTTGCTCCATTAAGTAACTACAGCGAAGTCATCTACCTCACCTACAGGCGTTCCCACGGCAGTCGGTTCTACGTAACCGGAACGAACTGGATTTATATCCGGCCAAGGACTATCACTTCAGCAGCATTCCTCGTATATGCATGAGGAATTTTTATACTGCTACAACAACAACAACCTCACCTACAAGCCTAAGCATCACAATTTTTCTATATTGTCGGCACAGACTCATTTTAATATTCAAAATTAGTAGACGTCCGTTTGATCTTAAAGGTCAAGTGTTAAGTTTTGCATCAAAATTAAACTTAAATTATTGAAATGGGAATTTGAATCGTCAATTTCCAATTTCCATTGCTACCTACCTCCCTTCCTAACCTCTTTTCACATGCCCGATTATACAGATTTCTTTAGCTTATTGGAAAAAGTTGTTAAAGCGAAATAAGGGTAATTCTAAATATAAAACTTTTATAAGACGTGCATGCAACGTATCAATGAATAATTTTTCTCCAAACAAGTTAACTTTAGAGCGCGCAAAAATTTGGCTATTTTCAACAAACTTTGAACTTAGCGAAGTTTTGTATGCATATTTCTGTTTTCACTTATTTTAAATGAAAAAGGAGTTAAAGTGGAAGTTTTGGATTTTTACTTAATGGCTTAAGTAAAACACTACAAACAATTTTCTTATAATGCAAAGTTCCTCCATTTTTTAACCAGTAAATTATTGCTTAAACTTTCTTAGCGGAAATATACGCAATCCACTGCCTTATCGACTACGATTAAACATTATCGACATTCATGTTCTCCATATACAATCGATGTAATGCACTACAGTTTGAGAGCCTTGTCGTCTATTTTTCATAACTAAACAGATTTTTTTGTGAATAAAACGGATTAATTAATTTTTTTTTAAGTTAACGTATTTCATTGAGACCCGCGCAGAATTGGCAAATCCTATAATAATTGCAAAAAAACAATTTTTATAA
Organism: Anastrepha ludens; assembly: GCF_028408465.1. Lineage (NCBI taxonomy): Eukaryota > Metazoa > Arthropoda > Insecta > Diptera > Tephritidae > Anastrepha > Anastrepha ludens. The sequence goes on from NC_071501.1 coordinate 114,665,120, forward strand.
TAAAATATGGAAAAATTGCTGATCTCTATTTGCTTTTAGCAATGGAAATTAAAAAAAAATAGTTAAACCGGCATTTTTGATTTTTCCCAGATTATTGAAATGAAATACACAAACCGTACCAGGTAATGCATTTTTTAAGGTAGTTAATGATTTACATGTAGATTAGAGTCTCCAAATGCGGCAAGTTTTTTTTTGATTTTGAAAATAAATTTGCACAATTTATAAGGCCTGTCAACTGTAAGCCGCAACAGTATGAAATGCTAAACAATCGGTCTGTTCACGAAGCAAATAATTTGTAACAATTGTTACAATAACAATCGTTACAAATTGCAAAGTAGGGGAAAGTGAGAGAGCAAAATTACATTTCATTTTGAGGGGAAGTTGCAAGTTTTTACTGGATAAATTTTTACTTGTAAGAATTTGCAAATGAGATTTGCAGCTGATCGTAAAATAAACATTAACAAGAATTAAAACTTGTAATTTGAGTATAAGTTCTAAATTTTAATAAAAATCGTGATTAAAATGAAAGGAAGGCACAGCAGCCCCTAGCCAACCTCCTGCGAAACTCTTCACATCTCTTTTGGTGGCTATGTGCTCATAAAGAACTGCCGCCTCGAATGAACTATCACCAGCCAATTGTTGAATGACTTGCTGGTGGAAATTTGGGGCTGCAAATATGTACATATATTGTATGCTTACATGTCCATATGTATAATTAATTCCTAGTTTCTTACCTAATTCAATTCACACTTGCGATATGCTCCTGGGAAGCATAAGCACTAAGCTTGTTATTTTGCATTTTATTTATTTTTTATTTAATACGAGGTAGCTGAATTGAAAAAAATTTAATTTTTGTGATTTTTTCCCCCAAAATTTAATTGGCTGTTCGTAAAACTTCCAATTTGTTACTGGTTTAGTGTTCATGTTTTGTTTTTTTTTTGTTGATATTTTGCTCTTTGAGCGCGTATTTTGGAAATTAAGTTACTGACTAGTTACTGGATAATTTTTACATGAACAGACCTAATATTGTATACAAAAGCAATGTTAAATGTCAAATTCACTGTAACATGAGGAGGTTCTGTAATTTATTTCCGATGATGCCAAGAGAGAAAAGAGGTGTTAAAAAATCACTCTGCAATTACTTCCCATTTCTCTAATAGCGGTCGCTCCTTGGCAGGCAATGCCAAACCTCCGAGCGTATTTCTGTCATGAGAAAACTCCTCATAAAAACCATTTACCGTTCGGAGTCGACTTGAGACTGTAGATCCCTCCATTTGTGGAACAACATCAAGACGCACGCCACAAATAGGAGAAGGAGCTCGGCCAAACACCCAAAAAGGATGTACGCGCCAATTGTACCTATATATGTATGTATAACCCTTCATCCAATCCATTAGTGCTTTAATAATTAACTGTTTCTCTTTTTTATTTATTTTATTGATTAATTCAAAAGAAAAAGTCAAAATTAACGGTTATATCTTATAAATAGCAGACAATAGCCAAAATGTGTGTTATTCTGTTGGTTTATTCTTGTTAACAGTGGATTTCAAATATGAATCAATGTGTTTATATATCTATGTATGTATGTGTGTGATGAACGATTAGAATAAATTGTACAAAATATATCGCATTTTAATTTCTTTTAAAAACTAAATGATCTTTCGTATTATTATTTTGTTGCATAAATAAAATTAAACTCTTCACCTTCCCCCGTATACTTATTGCACTGTGGCAGCGGCATGACGCTTATTCAACAAATTCAACTCTGTCTCATATTCATTTTTGGCAATATTATGTGGTCCTGGTCCTGGTGAGGGTATTTTCTCTTGCATTACATGGAACGTATTGCGCAGCTGTTCCAGTGATTCGGCAAGTCCTTGCTTGATGGCGCCAAATTCCTGTGACATCAAAGATAATTTACCCAACAGATAATTCAGATTTGTGTCCATATCTAGCATACGTCCCTTGATATCCTCCACTTTATTGCCCATCGAAGCCATGCTGAGGAAGGTGCTGTTCACGAACACTTCATTGCGTCCCTGCATCAGGCTGAGTAGCTCTTTGTTATCGGTAATCTCACCATTCATGATGGAAATTTGCCGCCAGACATGGCTGATTTCGCTCTCAATGGTGGAGCTGAGATTTTGCATTGTTTCAAATTGGCTATTGATGACATTCTCGTCGACCGCGTCGAAGCGTGTCTTCAGCAAATCGATAATCTCTTCGCGTTGTTTGTCGATTATATCATTGATTTTCTGTACTGTCTGCAATGTGCCGAATTCGACTTTACGTTGTGTATCCAAAACATATTCCGAGTTCGCCATTAAAATATTATTGAATTTGCTGAATATCTCAAGTCCGTCGTTCAATTTGCTGTAGCTGGTGTTCATCTCGTTGTAGAATTTCTCGAGCTCATTAGTCTGTACGGTGACACCTTCCAAAATTTTAGCCGCACCCGACTCAAGATTCTGCTCAGACTCTTTGATGAGTGATCCGGTTTCAGCAAATGCTATTGGATAGATAAATAATTTTTATTTATTTCAAATTTTTTTTTGCAGAAATTTGGCAAACACCATTTCTCGACTAGAAAATTTTTAAACTACCCTAAGTACTATGTTCTATCTCTTCTGCGCCTACCTTTTTCTGTGGCACTCTGCACATTAACCTTCACATTCTCAATCGCGGCGAGCGTATCGTTTGTCAGTCCATGTATGAACTCTTTGTCTGTATCCGAAAGTCCTTCCTTGGGCTTGGGCTGTGTGCGTAGCTCTTGTATACCGGTCGCCAGTTCATCGAATTTCACTAGCACTTTGTTCTCAAACTCTGAGTTATCCACTGGCTCTGGCACTGGTGGCGGTGTTACCACACTATAGCTCACCAATTTATCTTCAATCTTGGTTAACATTTCCGCTGTGGATGGCACGCTCTTAAATGCCACTTCTGTCTGCTCCATCATATCCTTGGACGTATCCAATAGTTTCTCAACGTTTGACGACAATTTCGTTATTTGCTCGAGCATATTTTGATTGATTTTCTCTTGCTGTTTGATGAACTCTGGTGGCACGGCTGGTACCTGGACAATGGGCGCAGGTGTGGCGACTGCTTGACCGCCTGGCGGCACCGGTGGTCGCTTGTAGCACTCATCGTTCTCACGCATCCATTTGAAGATGTGCTCGAGAGTTTCGCCGAGCTTTTCGGTTTGTATGTTGTACTTTTCTTCTTGCTGTTTGGAATAGAATAGAAATTCGAAGTGGTACTCTTGAATTAAGTAAGTAAAAATATAAATATGTATGATTTACTTTACCGTTATCAACATTGTTTCGATCTGGCTAACCCGCTCGTCCAAACGTCCAAATATTCCATTAAGCGGTTCAAGATTCTTTTGCCCTTTCTGTAGGGTTTGCAGAGCTTTTTTCAGTAGTTCGCCAAGCGCTCTTTCACGATGCTCGTGCCTTTCCAATTTGTTGTCCAATTGATTGTACGAATAAACCAGGGACTGCAAGGTGCCACGTATATCATCTCGACTGAAAATGGAATGGTATCCAAAAATTATATTAATTATATTCTTATGCAGGCGAAAATGCAAGTAATTCTTATTTGTGAATAAAAAAAGTAAAAAATTTAATGAATTTCAGAGCCAAACATGGCCTACTGGCAGTGGATCCATGGGGCAGCAAAAGGTTTTTCTTTAAAAACGACCTCACCTCAGCAGCCAATGGATCTCACAAAAATTATTTGTTGTTCGGGGACGTGCTCTGATGTAAATGATAAAAAAACAGGACACCAAAAATTGGGGAAAAAGCTCGGCCTACATATCTATCCGTGTTTTTTGTTTTTATTGCTTTGTGGATACTTATAGCACCCATTGATATCTATGATCCCGCATATCTCGACGTAAAAGTGTGCAAAAAAAACTCGGGAGATAGCTCAAATAGAAGAAAAGTAAAATACCGAGCAAATTAAAAGCAAAGAGTGAACGAGTTTTAGAATATTCTTCCTCATATGTATGTCCCACGGTAGAGGGAATACAGAATACTCTATCATCCTTGCGTATGGTCTCTGTGAAGCTTAGTGCCAAGTCGCGAATACAGATTTCGGGTGTGATTACATTTTCTGAAGGTTTCTTGTTTACGCTATTAAGTTCAGAAAGCGGCAGCGCTCAAAAGACCTCTTCAACGCACATATACAGTGAGCACCAAAATTTGCGGAGCCGAAGGTGGATTGGCCTTATTCAATTCAACATAAACCTGCGAGCTACAAATAAACCTTTCTCATTTACTTCTTCTTCTTACGTCTTGACAGAAACGATAACCGCCTAAGCGATATTGACCGAACTTAACAAAGCGGGTCAGTCGTTTTTTTCTCGTACTAACTGGCACTAGTTGGAGACACCAAGGTCTCTACCTGATCTTTCCAACGCAGAGGAGGGTTTCCTCTTCCTCTGCTAGCACCAACCTCGTCCGAACCAAATACTTTCAAAACCGGAGCCTTTGTGTGCGTTCTTATGACATAGACCAGCCAGCGGAACCGCTGGATCTTTATTCGCTGCACTATGTCTATATCTTCCTAAAGCTTACGTTCCATCGCTTACGTGCTAAGGTCCAAAAAATTGTCCGGAGAATCTTTTTCTGAAACACTCTAAGCGACGCCTTATCGGATATTACCATCGTTCAAGCTTCTACGCCATACGATAAGACGAGCATTATGAGTGCCTTATAAAGTGTTAGTTTTGTCCGTCCAAAAAGGACTTTCCTATTCAATTGACTACTTAGTCCAAAGTAACACTTGTTGGAAAGAGAACCTCTCCATTGGATTTCAAATATGATATAATCTCTTTCTCGGAGAGTTGGGATGGCCACTTTTTTGCTATTTATGGAGCTCGTTTATAAAGGTCTCATCTCAAACCCAACGCGAATTTGGACACAACGCAAGCTGGCCGCTTTTATACGGAAAATTCTGAAGACTTTAGTGTAGCTTTAAGGGTAATATTTATGTATGTATTTATTGTATGTGGATCATCATCATCATTCATCTGAATTACAGCTCGGGGTGAGCTTTAGCTTCCTGAACGATTTTCTTCCATTTAACTCGCTAGGAATTCATCTTTCAGTTTTTTACTTTAAATTTCTTGAGGTCTTCGGTGATGTTTTGTAGCCATATTAGCTTGGGTCTGCCTTTGCCTCAGTTATAAACTCGAATGAAGAATTATTCATTCACTCAAAGGAGCGTACCAACATTTTTTAACTGACCTGTCAAATAGTATTTTGGATGTGAATCTTGATGTAGCTCCGCAAATCGAGGGGCCTACAGTTTAATACCGCTTTCGAATTGCAGATGAGATTTTTCTTGGCAGAAATACAGTCGGAGGATTTGTCATTGCATGTCGAGCGTTGCAGGGCGAGCGCTATTAGAAAACTCCTTTTCCATCACTTAATGTTTCATTGGATTTAGATTTTTTGGAGATTTCCACGTCGACCTCATAGCCTTTTGTGCCCTCTATTCATCACAGTATCTCATCTACACCCAGTTCCCTTATTAAACTTAAGACAGCGCTGGGTTGGACTGAGCATATGTGTCTTTCTTCCGGCTGTAAATGGCTATTTTGCTATTGCGCGCTTCAAGGAAAAGGTGTTTTGGAGTCTCCGGGGATTGGTTACACAAGAGTCAGTGGACCATATCCCGATCTCGAGAATGTCCTTAGTTTATCCTTGGAGAGAGTTACGAGATTTTTAAACCCCTTTTGGTTGTAGCCCCCCAGTAAGGACTTCGCTGGCGTAGCTCTATAGCTTTAGCTCTTCACTCCCAAGCTTCTCTTTGATGGTATGTTGTTCCATAGTAAGGAAGGGCTCGGGTCCTATTAATGACGAGGTCGTAGCCGCTCTTACAAATTCGCCCGCTGCTTCGTTCCCACTTATACCTCTGTGTCTTGAGACCCAAAATAGCAGGATGGGATTGTGCGTACTTAACAAATTCAATCTCTCGATAAACTCAAGGACCAGTGAATACACTCGCTCAGAATGGCAATTCGCTCGTTCCGGAGCGATGGCATACACCTGCGCTGGGAAGATGCTTGAAAAACTCCTCGTCGGTAAGGAACGTTTGGTTTTGAAGCCAGGGTGTGTGATCGGCTAAACGACAATTCCTGCTGGTGCCTGGATTCCGTTCGAGATTCGACTAAGCCTCTGTACCGTGTCAAGGTGCCTGCCATAGTAGTTAATGCTTCATCCCCACAGTGGTTTTCGGACCCGGGCCTTACCGAATGGTGGTCACACACAAATGCATTCAGCTTTGGCGTCCCCAAATCATCTTAAATGATGTTGAATTCTAGCAGAAATGATGCTCATAGTACAAAGGCTTAGTTCTTTTGCTTACAGTTTTTGACTAAATAAATAAAACAATGACGATTAAAGCTTGCCAAATATGCGCTGAATACTTCTAATAAATGCCTCTGAATATTCCAACAGCTACGAATTTCTTCAAAGATTTCTATGGAAATGCCAAACTACTTCCGCGTTAATTAATATCTGTAGATGAGGCGCGAGTGGCATGCCGCCTGCCATAGCCATTTGCATACACATCAGTCAACACCCTCCCTGAAGGCTTTCACTTTCAAGCGCCACATGCACGATCATGCAACATCTGAAAGAATGCAGCAAGAATTTATGAAATGATAGATGACGTTACATTTATGGCGCCTTTGACTTTTATGAGGGTGGCAAAATTATCATAAGAAAGAAGCCCAACCGTGCATGAAGGCGGCCTTAGATTTTTATACCTTTTGTTGTTGTATCTATTATTGTTGTTATTGTTTGAGAGATTGATGCGTTACGGCTCTGCCATTTGCGTGGATTGCCCATTCATAGCACCAAGCAGTGTGCGAGTGCCTAATTTTATAGCTTCAACTGTATGTGCCATCGCTTTTGTTTATAAGAATAGCATCAGCAGTTCTTTTAGTGTGGCAAATGCAAATAAAGAGACGCAGATCTATCGACATATTCACTAGCGGTGCCCTTAATCCCTACATAAGAAGCGCAAGTAGGTACTTAAGCAATGCACCCAGGAAGCGCTTCATAGCGCTCAGGGTCAAAAGATTGTTGGCAAGGCTTTAATGCGCCGCATCTCTTGTGACTTCTATTGCTGATTGAGGGCATGGAGCATGTCGATCAATGCTCAGTGTTTAGCGTCAATACGCGGATGGCATTGCGTAATTCACTAGCGATGCACAACAGCCAGCAGCAGTGAGTTTTGAGTGAGTAGTGAGCATTTAGCAATGAGCAGGCCGCATTCTGTAAATAAACAGAAAGGTTTTTTTTGTGTTGTGGGAATATGATTGTGTGCTGGTTGCTGCAATATGATGAAGTGGAAAGCGCGCACACGCACACACACACACGCGGCATACTTGTCTTCAATTGTATTTTCAGTCTTACAAATGCACTCATACATACATACATACATACGTCCATACAATGGCGCATACTTGTGTAAGTAGTACTTAGAAGTTAGGAGATAAGACGCAGAATGCGGACGACAACGCAAATGCGTCTATTTTTGGTGTCTCTGACATGCAGATTAATGAGTTGCATTTGAAGCAACTTCCAGCAGAATGCGTGTGTTCCCTTTTATAAATAACTTTAATGAGTTTTCCTTGCAATGAGTTGAGTTTTGTTGTTGCTGATATTTCAGTTGGAACTGGCGCCGATTCTAAATATATGGATGTATTCAAAGCAACCCAAAGAAAAAATCCTAAATGCGGAATTCGCTACAGAAAGGCAAGTTTAAGTTACAGAGAATCAGCATCCAAAGATAGATGAAAATACGATAGAAGCCTGGGAAGAATGTCAAGAAGAGAAGTTTACTCTTTGGTCGAGAAAGCTAACACGAATTCTGCGGAGTTGCTAGAAAAAAGGAGGATTGTGTAGTGGTGAATTAAAATCCAAAGCTAGACAAGGCCAGTCTTCCATCTCCCTCCATAACAATTGAAGAACAGGCCTTCTGATTGTTTCTGTAAAAATTATCTAGCAACTTAATTTCCGAGAATTCGCTCTCAAAGAGAAAACAGAAAAAAGGGTACCAGTAACAATTTGCAAATTTTACGAACAGCTGATTAAATTTTGGGAGGAAAAATCATAAATATTACAAATTTTTTCACCCCGTATTAAATTTAAAAAAAATTAAGCAAATAAAATGCAAAATAACGAGACATTCGCAAAACGCAAAATGATTGTTTAATCATCACTACGAACTAGAACTCAATACTTTTATTCTAGACAAAGCAATTGATATTATGCTAATATCCGAGACTCATGCAACTCATAAAACTTTTGTAAATATACCCAATTACAACATACACTACACAAATCACCCAGATAACAAGGCTCACGGAGGAACTGCAATAATCATCAAAAAAAACATTTAAATACCACGAACTTGATGGTTATAGAAAAAATAACATATTTACAAGCAACGACAGTTTCAATAAAAAGCTCAAATGGGCCAATAACAATATCGCAGTATACTGTCCGCCAAAATTCAATAACACAAAAGATCAATACCTGGAATATTTAAACGGACTAGGAAGTCGATATATCGCTGGAGGTGACTACAATGCAAAAAATTATATTTGGGGATCAAAGTTAACAAGGCCGAAAGCCCGAAAATTACTAGACGCTATAAGAGAAAATAATGGACACTTCATAAGCACCGGAGAGCCGACATACTGGCCTACAGATATCAGAAAACAACCAGATTTAATTGATTTATGTATTGTTAAAAATATTCCACAATCCCATATCACCATTAAGTCATGTTTGGAGCTATCATCGGATCATTCACCACTTCTAATGACAATTTTTGGATCTCTGCACCAACAAACTTTTAGAGGACTATATAATAATAAAACAGACTGGAATTATTTCCGACAAAGTGTGGAAACACAATTGACTATAAATATTTCATTAAAAACGGAAAACGAGATTGACTCAGCAATAGCTTTTTTCAACGATTCCATCATCAAAGCCCTCACCCTTTCGACACCAAATATAAAAATTCAACAAAAAGAGTCTATTCCAAAACATATCAAACAAAAAATTCAACAAAAAAGGAAACTCCGTAAAAAGTGGCAAACTACTAAACATCCCGAAGATAAGGCAAAACTTAACAAATCAACAACTGAATTAAAAACAATATTAAAACAACACCAAGATAAAAAGCTTGAGAATTACATACATAACTTGGGGGCCACGGCAGTTAACAATTATTCTCTATGGAAAGCAACTAAAAACTTAGTCAAAGCAGTTCAACATAAACCTCCCATCAAACACATCACGGAATTTGGGCAAAGACCAATAAAGAGAAGGCAAACGCACTAGCTGAACACTTTAAAACAATATTCTCAAACGAAAGAGACAATCAGCACATTGAACAAAATGTAAATACGAGTAACCCAGAAAAGAGAATGAAAATGACAACCTCAGCAGAAATCAGATATCATTTAAAAAATCTGAACAGTAAAAAAGCACCAGGTTTCGATCTAATAAATGGTAAAATACTAAAAGAACTACCTGATGTAGCAATTATAAATATACGACAAATATTCAACAGCATATTAAGGACACAATGCTTCCCACGCCTCTGGAAAGTTGCACAAATAACGGCAATCCCCAAACCAGGTAAAAGTGCATCAGAAACGACATCATATCGCCCTATCAGTCTCTTGCCCATTTTTTCAAAAGTGTTTGAAAAAATACTCTTTGCCAGATTAGACAAAATTCTGATAGAAAAAAATATAATACCAAGCCATCAATTTGGATTTAGACGACAGCATTCAACTGTGCAACAAGTCCACAGAGTTATAAACAAAATATTAAATGATATGAAAAATAAAAGGTTCTGCATAGCTGTCTACCTGGATATTGGCATAAAGGACTACTGCATAAGCTCAGCCAAATATTACCACGGAATCACTTCACCATTCTCAAAAGTTATATGGAAAACCGACATTTTTTTATAAAGTTCGAAGACGAATGCTCAAGCATGATGCTAATGACAGCAGGTGTACCTCTATTGTACCTGATATTTACAGCAGATATACCGATCCCAACAACAAAAAATTGCATTATAGCCACATTCGCGGATGACACGGTTTTAATGGCATCGGATAAAATAGAAAAAAACGCGACTGACATTCTTCAACAAACAATAAATAACACCGTATCATGGTTCGATAATTGGGGAATAGAAGTCAACAAAGATAATACGGTACAAGTAATATATACAAACAGAAAGCCTAAGAAACATAAATTATCAATAAAAAACAATGAAATAAAAATCCTTCCTAGTGCAAAGTACCTTGGCATAACTATAGATGAAAAACTAAATTGGATACGACATATACAAAACAAACGAAATGAAATCAAAAACAAGTTCAGACAATTATATTGGCTGTTGGCTAAAAATTCAAAACTAAGCCTTAACAACAAAGTAGTGATATATAAATCTATAATCTCATTCGTTTGGAAATATGGCATTGAAATCTGGGGCACAGCAAAAAAAATCAATATCAAAATAATTCAAAGGACGCAATCTAAAATACTTCGAACAATAACAAAAGCAGGCTGGTATATACCAAACGACGTGATCCACAGCGACCTCAATATCGACACAATAGATGACACAATTAGAATACAACGACTAACAAATCATCAAAATGAACAAATGCGCAAATTACCACAATCGGAGAAAGCGGGAAAACGAAGATTAAAACGATTAACTCCAACAGAACTCACAATTTAACAAAACAATAAAGAAAAACAAAAAAAATAATAATAATAATTAATAATAATAATAATTATAACACAGAAAATAATATAATATAATGTAGCATAATCTGAAGCAAAATTGAATGTTTATCTAGCATTGGTTAGAGAACAAAGAATTCCAATACTACTTTAAAAATAATTACTTATTGTTAAAATTTAACAGATCGTAATTTAAAAAGGGAAATAATACAAAAAAAAAAAAAAATCATCAAAATTTATTTTGTCGCCGTCAAAATAGGTACGATTCGAAGCACATAAGCCAACGATTAGTCCAGTCATCAAAGCAGCTTTTAAACGCGTTTGAAGAGACCTTCTTCAGCTCCTTCAGCGAATTCTCCTTAATTGCCTCTATCGACTCAAAGCGGCGTCCGCGAAGTGGCAAATCAAGTTTTGTGACTAAGAAGTGCAATCGTAAAACACAAAAGATGCTTCAATGTTTCCGATTTGTATTTCGGAAACTGCGACAACGGTGACTGGAGGCTGTGGTTTAGAAGTGCATACCTCTAAATCATTGGCCGATTCCTATTTAATTTATGACTTCAAGTAAACTTTATAAATTTGATCTAAAATACATTTGATTATATATTCTTCAAATTAATCCAACTTTTTATTTAAATTTGACTCGATTCGCAAATTTTAATTCGTATTTATTTTTACTTTGCAATCAGCTGTTTTTCTCACTTGAAAACTCTTACGAATAAAAATGTATCCAGTAAAAGCTCGCAACTTCCCCTCAAAATGAAATGTGATTTTGCTCTCTCCCTTTCTCTTACTTTACAAGCTTTGTGGATACTTGAACAGCAATTGTTTCATGATTAGACCTATTACCTAGTCTAATTTGTATGAAAAATTGCGGGGTTCTAAAACCATTTCGCAATTTTTCTTGAATATTGTCTGTATATCACTCACAGGCACACTAACCCATGGGCCATGAACTCTGTGATATTTAAATAATATGAGGTGTCGAATGCCCTTTTATACGCTACAGAAGAAGAAGAACGCATAAGCCAAAGGCCAGCTAATGTAAAATCTTCTCTTTCAAACGCAGTACTTTCGCTTTCTGAATTGATTGATGACAATGTGGCGCAAAATTAATCACCCTATCGGAAGAAGTTCCAGTTTTTGCAAATGGCGTCGTACGTCAATCATATTCGACACATCTGCATTAAAGAGCTGCAGGATATAAACAGGCAAGCAAGAGAGCGCTTTACTCCGCAAGGGCGTAGAATATTTGTGTCGATTCTTTTTACCAATAATCGGTCGGTAGTGTTGATGCAGCATGAACATCGACGTCGATTTCATAATTGTGTCACGTCAGCTGAGCAAATATTCTCGCTATTGAACTCGAACAGATTGAAATCACACGAGACCTTGCAAGGGGTGATCGCCACCGATGCTACCGATGTTGCTTAGAACGAAGAAACATCTACCAGACGACGGGCCACGCAAATCACCAGTCGAACCTTTCAGCAAATTTTAAGGAAAGTCTTACCTATGTTCCCGTATATAGTGCAAACAGTCAAGACATCAATTAACGCTTGCTGACCAACAGTCGCGTGTGATTTACTGCCAAGCCATCCTCAATCTCAACAACGTAGACGACGATTTTGTGTCGAAAATTATTATGAGCTACGAGGTTCATTTCCACTTAGGCGGTTACATCTTCAGCAAAATCTTCGTTTTTAAGGCACGGAAAATCCGCGTGTGATGTACAAAGAGCCGTTACATCCACCAAAGCCACTGTGTAGCGCGGCGTTCACACGGGAGGAGTGATTGTGCCGCATGTTTTTCTTGAGGAGTTCAGCAGAAATACGGTCACTGTTACTAACGAACGCTACAGGGTAATGATAAAAATCTTCTTACTGCCACAATCGGATGAGCTTGGTGGATATTGTGAGGCAAGCGTTTTCTGTACGCATAATCCCCCGTTTTTTCGATTTGGCATAGCCAGCAAGATCGTCCGATTTAACCACCCCAGACTCCTTTCTTTGTTGGCTACTTGAAGTCGCCTTGTTAATAATCCTCAGACAATCGACGACCTTAAGGAGAATATTCGACAGAAATACACCTATCACCGGGAATCTTGCTGAATTTCATGGAAAATGTAATAGAACGGGCAAAAATGTGCGTCAACACTAGAGGCTGACACCAGACGGGTATTACAATATATTTTCCACTTAACAGAGAAAATTGAAAATAGTAAAAAAGTTGTTCAAAAACAAAACTTGCAACTTCCCCTCAAAATGAAATGTCATTTTGCTCTCTCACTTTCTGCTTTACAAATAGAATTGGATGATTAAATTTGAACCATTTCATAATTATAGGCTTCGATCACATTCGAGTTACTTTTTTGTTTTGTCGGCTCATTTCGCATTACGGTTTCTAGTCAAGCTCGCATCCCAGTGTTACACTATTAATTTTATTCACCAGGACTTGGGCAATGTTTCGCGTTTCTGGTTCTTAAGGTGAAATCTGAATAAAACGGAACAAGTCCGTTAAAGTCGTGAAAGATAAAGCGGGATACTTTTTAAAGGTGCTGACAGAAAAATACTGGCAGCACAGCTTCGATCAAAGGAGAACTCGCTTGTAGAGTTAAGTGATAGAGAGGGAGAATCCACTTACAAATGTACCCTGATACAATCAGCATAAAATGTCTTAGAGCACCGGCTCGCTTTTTTTTCACTTTTGACTAGCCACACTTCATAATTCAACATTTTCGGAGGTTTCATTTACTTGGCTTACATACCCAAGAAATTCCAAGCACTAACTGAAATAAGGCGTAAACTAACTAACATTTACGTTTTGTTATAAACAAAAAATCGATTTAAGTCAAATAAATATTTTAATCGACTCTACTCACGATGCGTCAGCTTGCGTATTGTCCAATAATCCCAAACCAATCAGACTTAGAAATAGTACACCAATTAGGCGATGCATAGCTAAAGTCTGTCCACCGCACGTTCACCGGAAAATTTGCAATTTAAAGTTCAAACTGGACGCGTTCAGCTACTCCTCCGCGACGGGTAGTTCTGCTGAAAGGCTCCCGAGTATAAAATCTAAAAGAAGAGAAGGAAAAAAATACGCATCAGTAGAAATTGAGGGCATTTATTTGTGAGTAATTCGTACACTAATGCAGGCATGGAAGTGGTCCATGCCAAGAGTAGTGCAATGCAACAACTGCAGCTGCAGTAGTTCAATGGCTATCGGATGCAATCATTTGTTGCTTCATTTAAATATTTGAAAAATTGTTTGATTTCCTTGGCAATCGAATTGAATTGGTCTGAATTGAATGGAATTGAATTGCTTTGGAGTGGAGTGAAGCGAAGAGAGTAATTTAATTGGAGTTGCTGATCTTGGAGTAAAAAGGACGCCGAGGAAACTACATATATACAAATATTTACTTACATACATTTTTAAGTAATTGTAAGTATGTAAGTATGCACTTAATGACTGCAGATAGAAAACGTTGATTGCTTTGCTAGATAATCTCACTTATTGCTCGCACAATTATTTCAAAGCACATCTGCTGCTTCTTATAAATCAGCAATAGGATTCTGCAATGTGATAGATATGGGGTGTATTTTTAGTTGCATGAGAACTATCGATAGGGATAACTATGGTTTGACAGCTGAGAATGGGAAAATTTCTGTGCAGTAAGGTTTGGCAAATCATCATGAATCGTTTAACGCCAGAGCATCGTTTCCAAGTTGTGGAAATTTACTTTGGAAAAAAAAAATCTGTTCGCGAAGTTAATAAAGCGAATTGTGGAAGAAGATGCCGAAATGTCGATTTGCCCTTCGACTACGTAGAAAATTTCACATAAGGGTCTTGGCTTACATACCTATAAAATACAGCTCTGCAAGAACTGAAGTCAAATGGCCATCGTTTGAGTCGCATTTTTGCTGATTGGGCTAATTTGTTCAGATTTATTGGAAAAATAGTCAAAAATGGGCCATGTAACTCATAGCGGCGGCAAACATATGCTAGATATCATATTGAAAACACAAATTGCACGAAATTATCTATCAGATTATAATAAAAAAAATCACTTCAACGATACATGCAGCTTAGCAAAATTGCATACCTGATGTAAAATTGAATTTGATTCAATTACAAAAATATGGCAGCCGTATCCCAATGGATTGGTGCGTGGCTACCATTCGGAATTCAAAGAAGAAAAAGTTTTTTCTAATAACGGTCGCCACTCGGCAGGCAAACCTCCGAGTGTTTTTCTGCCATTAAAAGCTCCTCATAAAAATACGTGCCGTTCGGAGTCGGCTTCAAAATGTAGGTCCCTCCATTTGTGGAACAACATCAAGACGCACGCCACAAATAGGAGGAGGAGCTCGGTCAAACACCCAAAATGGGTGTACGCGCCAATCATATATATAAAGGGTTTTCCAATAAGAGTTGTTATTGCTTGTGTATTCATTGCTTGTGAGGCACGTAGCGCCGTCTTGTTGAAAATAAACGTTGTCCAGATCAATACCATCCAATTCCGGCCATAAAAAATCGTTAATCATCTCTCGATAGCGCAGTCCATTCACCGTAACTATTGCTCCAGCTTCATTTTCGAAAATGTAAGGTCCAATGACTCCACCGGACCATAAACTGCACCAAACAGTCACACGTTGAGAATAGAGAGGCTTTTCAATAATAATTGGAGTTTCTGAGCCTCAGAGCTGACAATTTTGCTTATTGACGAAGCCACCGAGATGGAAATGGGTCTCATCACTCAAGATGATTTTTCGATGGGATTCCGGATCATTTTCATGCATTTCAACGACCCAATCAGCAAAGACACGACGTTGTTAATGATCGACCGGCTTGAATTCTTGTGTTATCTGGACTTAAGACCCAAATCTTTATGTAAACTATGGTGTAATGACGTTTGTGGAATGCCTAATTCCAAAGAACGACGAGGAATGCACAAACCTGGGTTTTCTCCAACACTTTCTACTACAACAGCAATATTTTCGGCTGTTCTTGAGCGACGTACACGGGGTTTATTCTTCACTTAACTGACTTATCCCAATAGCTCGACATCTACCGAAATAGCGGGCTATTCAAAATAACAGCTTTTATTGGAAAACCCTTTATATTATGTATGGAAAAATGCACTTTTTAGACAAAACAAAATTCTACTGACCACTGCGAAATAATCCCAATTTATTGTACCTTTTCTAAGAGTTTCCAGAATATATAAAGTTTTTATTCTTTAAATAAATTATTTCAGCAAATGCAACTCTGTAAAGTAGAATTCATTAACTTTAAAATTAAAAAAATTGCAAATTTGTTAAAACCAATAAAATTAAAAACTTAAAAGTTTTTAGGTTTATAAATTAATTTATATTTATACATTATGTACATATGGTACATATGTACAAGGTGGCTCAAAATTAGTTTGAGTTAGGTTATGGAGGTAGTCGGTCTATAACGACTAACTAACATACACCTTACAGGTCCATTGTGATACCCCTGCGCGACACGGAAACCTCTTTTATTTTTCTTCGTGGAACCATTTTCAGTCTCTTATGAAGCACAGGATTAGTTCCATCCCCACGCCTGACAGCTCTATAATAGAATTGAAAAAGTATTTACCTAGAAAACCTGCTCTGATTATAGCTCAGGCTGGACAATTGCAAAAGAAGTGCTCAACTGTTTCTTCCCCTTCTTCATCTCTACAACTTTTACAATATTCATGGGAGAAAACTTAGTCTCAAGGAAAGCCTGCCAAATAGCCAATGACCGGTTATACAAGCCACGACCTTCGAGATATCCTCTCTTGAGAGACTAAGCAGTTCCTTTGTCTTTTTCTTTTTTATTAGCGGCAATAGTAACCTAGCTGTTACGCATGTACCTTCATCTATCCATGCCTTATTAGCCTCTTGGATAATGTTATTATTAATTATTAGTTTGTATCCTAATGGTACTCCTATCACTGAGCAGTTGAAGAGTAGTACCTTTTAGCGCAAAAATTAATCATCCAATTTTTGTTTTCAAATATCTTTTTTACTAAATAAAAAAACGTATTTGAGTGTTGGAAATCTTTCTTTTGACCTTTACGCCCTCCATTACCTGGCATACGATAGGGTGATTAATTTGCGCCACCTTGTATGTTAACATTGTAAATCAAACAAGTATAACAATTATACAGGGGTGCGTCTATGGTAAATATACTAAACTTTCCAATGGATATGACAGATGGCGCTTGACAACACTAAAATTGCCCAAGGCCAGAAATAGAAACAGCGACCCTCGTACAAAGTAACACTAAAATTACTTTTCTTTTTGATTCATATCTTAATATCTAACATCACAGATCAGCATTTTTTCTAGAAATAATTGTATTACATCTACTGCGAAATCGTTCAATCTTACGGTAGAGAAACTTCAGAAGATGTAGACAACTTCAGACCGTTAACCGCCTCTCAGCGATCTTGAAGGAATCAGCTGATTTGCTGACGAAACATGAGATGTGACAGTGGTTTGTTTATGACAAAACTGAGATTGTGTTGATGATATACAGTCTGTCTAATAGAAGCGTGATCGGCAAAATTCAAACTTAGAGTTCCGTTATACAAAAATTTCAATGCTGCTAAAATAGGGGTATCCTTTTTGCATACGCCTTGTGCCATTTGCTAGACTTGTGAAAAATTTTGAAAGCGTACGTAGTTTTCACAAAATGAGTGTGACCGTTTATTTATGTTTGACGCCATTTGAACGCAGTTGTAATGAATCAAATTTAGCAAAAAGCATCGAAGCCGAAGCTGTTTAGAGTGGAAACAGCAAAATGGGTTTGAAATAATGGATTTGTTTTCACAGTCGGTTGATGCCAACCCCTATGAAAATGTTTGGGTAATAGTTAAGCAGAAACTCAAAGGAAAACAAATATGGACGATCAAACAGTTATCAAATTCAGGTAAATTGGAGCCGATTAGCTCCACAACTTGCACAGAAGATGTAAAGCCATTATATCTTTTGGATGGATCAATGCAACGATTGGTCAAATAGTTTCTAAGTTATAGTGGAACTCTTCTGACTGTGAGAAAACTCAACGCAGCCATTGCTCACATCACTTCGTTGTCATCTGAACGACGCACAGTGCGGCCGATCCCCAAAAAGCTGGCCAAAAGTCGAAAAAAAAAGTTTCTAGATAGAGTTTTTTTGTCTTTGGGTTGGCTACAGTAATGCCTTGAGTAGTGAAAACTGTTCATAGCAACGTCCTGTACCCTAAGTATCCTCTGTATTTTCAGTCGCAACGTGGCCTTCGTTTGAGCATCGTATTACTGTCGATGAATAGTGAAAGTTGTACACATTTGAAAGATTTTGTAATGGAGTAAATTGAACAAAACCAAATGGAATCATCTTCGGAAGGTTAGTAAAATACGAGAAATCTTTAGTACATATCAATACCTCGACACAAAATTTTTAGCTGCAGCAATACGTAGATACATTTTTTGCAATTTTTTTTATAAAATTTGAGTTTTCAAACCGTATAGTAATACAACGCCGTCATATGCTGCTTTGAAACCTATTAAAGGTTACTCAAAAAAGTAATGGTTACTGAATGAAACAAGATTCAGCTGCTACCACTTGCTACCTTGCGACCCCGAAAACATATATGTAAATTTACATGCATCTTGATTATGTTCTTGAATATACGCTATTTCACGTGAGGGGGTGGCCAATAGGGGTGGAAGGGGGTGGATTTTCAAAATTTTAAGATCAAATTCGTAATCAGACAACCCCTGAGTAAGAAATTTTTAATCAATTACTTAATTTTTTGAGTTTTGGCCAGCTTTTCGGGAATCGGCCGCACTGTGCGACGGCTGATTGGACGACCGTAAGAGTACATATGAAATGAGCGGACACAATTCTGCTGCCGAATCTCCTATGACTTCGCAGCCGCAGTTACTCTCACAAATTTGCTTCTTTTCAAGCCTTGTAAATAGTATCTACTATCTTTGGTTCAATATACTGCAAGTTTCTCTCGGATCTACTGTGAAACGAAAATTTTTAAGCCGCCCAAAACACAAACACAAATGCAAAAAAAAATATAGTGTATATAAGTTTTGACTATTTAAATTTTTTTTTTTATGTTAATTTAAGTTTGTTTTTTATAACTAACCGAAAAAAAATGAGGGCACCTAAGGGCACGAAAAAAGTGTCCGCTTATGGGAGGTGTCCGCTTATGAGAAAAGTGTAGACAAGGTAATAATGTGATATGAGAGGGTTCACGTGTTATGGGAAGGTTATTCGCTTAAGATAAAAAACTTTAAAAGAATATTTTAAAGATTTGTGGTATGTACTGAAAAAGTTTCCGCTTAATGCTGGAAACAGTCATCGACGTAAACGCAGTCCCCTGTCAGCTGTTACGATCAAACTAATGAGAACCCCATGTAAATGAAAAACTACTTCCTTCCGTTTCGTAGTATCGCAGAACCCTGTCAGCTGATTGCTCTCTAAGGGTGATTTCCGTTTACTCTCTACACTGTAAATATATCCAATTTCAAACTTTATACAAACATTGAACAAATCTTCACCAGAATTCTAAACTTTTTAATCAAAATTAAAAAAAAAATAGGTACGCAGTTGTATAGCTCATTATAGCTTTGCTCTTTGCAAGTGGAAGTTTGAAGTTGTTAGAAAATTCAATTTATTTTTTTACAATTTTTTTCCTTTACGGTGTTGCGCATTTAAGAAATCCACGAAATTTTTTCTATCTATCATTCCTGTGTGTACAGCATTGCCAATTCTTCCAAAAGTATAGCAGTTTTGAATTGGTTGCAGTTTATTTGAACCATTCCGTACAAATATTTACATGATTTCCTTTTTGCGCCAAGTTGAGATGGAAATTTTTGTTTATGCTAACTTACATTTTTCTCCTACATATGCACGTATAAAAATATGTATGTGCGTATATAAATATTTTATAAAATTTTAAATTTTCTGGAAGATTTCAATAATATTTTCGAAAGTTTCAATATGCAATCAATTAAAAATTCATGAAAAGTTTATTTATGCAGATATGCAACGAGTTGTACACAATCGTGTGCCATAATTTTGAATTACATATTTTCGATTTGTTTATTTGGAAATGGAAAAAAAATATATTTCAGATCCATATGAGTGTACACAAAATATGTAGGAATGTAAGCCAGAAAAAATAATTAACCTCAAAATTAAAGATTCATTGCATGAATTCATGAAATAAGAGGAACAGATGGACAGGAAATAAGAGAAATTTATGATTTTCAACATCCGCAATGAAAAGCCAAGTTGCTTCTGGGTGCATTTGGTATATATAACTGCAGCCACTTCGGAAGGGAGAGAGGCAATTAGCGACTAATCTTATAGTTCAAACCGACGAGGGTTGTAAATCTACATGGGAAGAAGGATGATTGGTATTTCTGGATAGACTACTTACTTACATACATATATACATATATGCAGTAGTAAAGCCTTCTCTCGTCGAACAAAACTAACACTCTACAAGGCTCTCAACATGCTCGTCCTGACGTATGACGCAGAAGCGTAAACGATGACAACATCCGATGAGGCGTTCCTTAGAGTGTTTGAGACAAGATTCTATGGAAGACTTTTGGACCTTTGCACGTTAGCAACGGCAGGTATCGCAGGCGATGGAACAATGAGGTGTATGAGATTTACGACGACCTTGACAAAGCGCAGCGAATAAAGATACAGCGGCTACGTTAGTTCGGTCATGTCTTCCGAATGGATTTAAAGGTTCCGGCTCTGGAAGTATTCGATGCGGTGCCAGCTTGTGGTATCACAGGAAGAAGGTGGCCTTCTCTACGTTGGAAAGATCAGGTGGAGAAGGACTCAGCTTCACGGGCGGTTAGCACTAGAGAGAAACGACTGGCGCGCTTTGTTAAATTTGGGCAAACTCGCGTAAGCTGTTATCGCACCAATTAAGCAGAAAAAGAAGAAGATCCACGCTGATTTTACTTGTATTGAACATGAGCAACACCCATCAACCAATCAGTAGATTTATGACCTCGTCAGCAGGGCTTGTTGCACTATTGACGTATCGTTGAAAACTTTCGAAATGTCAATGAAAGCACACAGGGCTACATTTTCAGAATTTGACTTTTGCATTAAGGCGAATATGTTAGAGTATGGATGGACGTGGATTTGCCCGGTTGTTAGGCAAACTGTTTCATGCACAGAGCTCAGTTCTTCAGATTTACTTCTCTTATGTGCTGACCCAGGATTTCCTAATAGCTTTAAGAAATAAGCATTTGAGACTAATTGGTTTGCAAGGTTTGGTATTTGGAAGGATGAAGGTATTTGCTCTGGTGTCTCTGTCATCGGTAAAAATATTACTTTAACCTCTGTCCACCAGCTGGGTATATAATTCAGATGATCTAAAGAGGTGAGACATAACCGGGTTTATATGTTTGATTCTCTGCTGGAGTAGACCCTATCAGGTTTCAATAATCTATATAGACTAACCGTAGATATAGCCTATTGCACTTGCTCTGCCGTGCTAAGCTTAGCTGAAAAGCTTTGTTCTCTGCTTGAGATGGGCGTTGACTCTGCCCGTTAGGGTCGATTGAAGCCTGCTGAGCAGCCCGGGAAAAGCTATTTCAAGCAAGTTATTGCTCGTTTCTTCCAGAACTCCCATCCGGCCTTTTTTTTTTTGTTGTTAACAAAACGAGATCCCAAATATTATATTTCCCAAAACACAATGTGGTGGAAAAATGGTTTCTGTGATTCGATGCCGAATTTAAAGACGGGAAGAAAAATATTGAAATTGGTAAGTCTGCTGTCAGATAATTCTTGAAGAACCTTAACAGAAAGAGGTGTATGGAAAAAGAAGACCCGGTTCAAGCTGTGTCCGAAAGGCAAGTTCGATGACGGACTAACTAAGACCAAGTGGGTTATAATTGATTGAAGACAAGTGAAATTTCTTATAAGAGTTCAAACTTAACTTTTTTGGCGAGGACTGCATGTTGCGTAAATAGAGATTTCCATCACTCAAAATCATTTTTTTGACAAAAAAGTTATTCAAAAAACAAATTGGTTGATTAGTTTTGATCGGAAAATTATTAGAGAAATTTCATTCATCAGGTTTTGAAAAATTTTTCAGTAAAAAAATATTTAGTAGAAAGAGAAATTCGCTCAATAGAATAGGTCCGACTTTAACTTTAAACAGAACTTTTTGTACATTTTAAAAATTCAGATAGCAAAGAGGAGACCCAAAATTTTAACTGAATCAGATTGGATCCTTGGACAACTTCGCTAAAATTCAAATTTCACCGAATATTAACTAAACCTAAAAATTAGCAAAACATTCGCATGTAAGAGGTGTGGAAATTTTTTTATTTAGAATTGTATGAGCTGCAAAAAATCTCACAAAGATATCAAATATTCATATGTATGCATGTATGTATGTATCGTATGAATGGCAAGTTAAATAATATATCATTTTTATGAAGAATATTTTTTTACTTGTTTATAATTGTTTTACGAGCAATTCCGTATTTGCATTCAGCATCGCAAAGAAAACATTTCCAAAATTAAAATGCACAAACCAAATGTTTCATTTACGCATCTTAGATATACTACAGCAATCGTGTAGATACATACATACATGTGGGTATGTAAGTGAAAACAATTATTTTATGTTCATACGTACATACATATGGATATATATAGTAAGTATATATTCGCTTTGCTTTGAATTTTACGATGATGTTCTAGTTCTCAGCGATAAAATATGATCACGTTTTTCTTTTCTTGTGCTTTTTTTTTGAAGTTATTTTGGAATCGGGTCACTTTTGTGGCATACGTTTTTTCGTTAGTTATTGAGTTTTATTCACTTTTGTTAATTTTTTAAGAAATATTAACTATTTTTCACATTTTCTACAATTTAGCCATAAATATAATTTTGAAAATACTTGGAAGTCAGGCGGATATTCTACCCACTCGAAAAATTTCTCTTCATATCAATAAAAACCTGTTGTTGTTGTTTTTGTAGCAGCATAAACATTGCCCATGCATATGCGGGAAATTCTGGTAAAATGACAGTCTTTGGTCGGATCGTTCCGGTTACGTAGAATCGACTGTCATGGGAACGATCAATGAAAACCTCATCGAATTCGCCTTATCCTTTTCGGAGATTAGCGCATTCAAGCAGTCAAACAGACGGGCAAAGTTTTTAAAAATAGTCTTTTTATATTTTGTTGCACTCTCTTGCTTTTCGATTGTTTTGGACACAAGCAGTTTTGATATATTTATTAAAATAATACTAACAGTTTTTTGATAACGTTTTCAATGACACAAAGTTTCTACAGTTTTATTATAAGTAAGACCAATAGAGCAATTCGGTAAGCAAACAGCTGCCAAAGCAGCTCTCAGACTAAGAGAAATCGGCCTACTCAGAACGAATCAAAGAGGACACTCTTCAATTTTAGAAGAATTTCCCTGCATTCCTGGCATAACGGATTTCTGTAAGACCAAGGACATCAACTTAAATAAATCCTTTGTCACAGTATTTCCTACCAAAGAGGAATGTGATAACGGGCTTATTGTTAATAAAAATGAATTAAACATCTACACAGATGGCTCAAAACTGGACAACAAAGTATGTGGAGGGGTTTACTCCGATAAACTCGGAGTTAGCCAATCATTTCGCCTACCTGATCATTGCAGTGTATTTCAGGCGGAAGTCACTGCCATAAAAGAGGGACTTATGGAAATAAAAACGAGAGTATTATCCACAAATGAAGTCTTCATTTACTCGGACAGTCAAGCGGCAATAAAGTTTCAGAATGTTTTAAACTACTAAATGATGTATCTAAGTGCTTCAAAGTGCACCTTATCTGGGTACCAGTCCACAGGAATATAGCAGGAAACTGCAAGGCGGATGAACTTGCTCGAACCGGTACAACGCTCGATATCAAACCGGATAAAGCGCTGATACCCATGCCTATAGCCACTTTTAAATTACTCATAGACAGGGAAACCATCAAAAAGGTAAATACCAGCTGGCAAAACATCACAACATGCGAGCTAAGCAGACAGACATGGCCGAACTGGAACAGCGGTCGATCGAAGATCTTGCTAAGATTTAACAGAGAAGCTATAAGAAAAATAATAGGGGTATTAACTGGTCGTTGTTTAATAGGCATCCACGCTAGAAGGTTAGGTCTCCCGTACGTCGATTTCTGTAGAGGCTGTCTTAATACAGAAGAAGAGGAAACAGACAGACTCCTTTTATGTGAGTGTGAAAGCTTAGCTATGAGAAGGCTGCGCACTCTTGATACAGCATTTTTAACCGATGTAGCGGACATAGCCCATCTAAAACTAACGAAGCTCTGCTCGTTTATTAAAGTTACCGGATGGTTTGAAAAGTAACACGTAGGGTAAGGATAAGCTACAGTGGTATCACAATGTACCTGTGGAAGGTCTAAGTGTGTCTTTATAACAACCACCCGACCTACCTAAGAAGAATATAAAGAAATTTTTCTATGGTCAAAGCAAATTTTGAACCAACTAAAGGTTCTTTCATCAAGATGACAGCAATGAATAATTCCTAGACAGTACCTTTTTTATGTCAGCTTTTATTTTTATTAAGTAGACAGATATACAATTTTACACAATAGAGCAAGGCTTTAAAATTATTAAAACTTATTATGAAAATGGCCGATCTTTAAGAACAACATCATCTTTAGTGACAAAGCTCATCTCACTCTGTATGGATTTGTCACCAAACAAAATTGGCGCAACTGGGATGAAGAAAACCCTCGAGACCAATCTTTGCAACCACTAAAATGTACTTTTTGGATTGGTTCTTGGGATGTTGGAATAATTGGCCCGTTTTTCTTCGAATATGAAAATGAAAGAGCTGTTACATGTCTATGGGCAAGTGATTGAAGATTTTTTGTGGCCTGAATTTAAAGTAACTGGACTAAATATCTATGTATGTAAAAGTATATCAGCCACAAATGTTTGAAGACGACATCAGGCAAATGGTTTGAATGGACGCCTTCTTCGACGTTTATACAATATATCAAAAAATTCTATAAAACCTTAGCTAAACTATGTATATTTAATGTACATAATGGTTTCAATTTTTGTTGCCTTTTGTTTTTGTTCCTCCCTGGAACCATAGGAAATAATACATAAATAAATAAAATTGTCTGTGACGATTGTGGCATGACGAGTCTAAATTTAATATGTTTACGAATGATGGGAGTCCCTATATGAGCTGTCAACCACTATAGGAATTGGATCCCAAGCACACTAAAAACCATGGTGGTTAATCGGTTATGGTGTGGGGCTATTTTACATCATCAGATGTTAATTCAATTGTACGAATTCAAAACAAAATGCTTAGAATTATATTCAAGGGAATCTTGCAACTACACTTGAAAGAAAATTCCTCGAATAATTTCACGCTTGCTTGGACTTTTCAGCAAGATAACGATCCCAAATACTGGATGATCCAATGTAAGGTTCTATGTAGTGCACTCCATGAGCAAAAGATGTGAGGAAGTTATACGGCATAAGGAGCTTCCAGCAAAGTATTGGAAGTGCATAAAATAATTTTGTTGTAACATGCATGTTTTCCAGATGACTTAATGAGCAGCGAAACCTGTGGTGGAATACATACTTTTCCTCTTAAAAGTGTATTGATCAACTTCAGGGGTTAGGGGTAGATAGAATTTTCAAAATATTCGATTATTTTTTGCATTTTCTTAAAGTATAATATCTTAAAAATATTGTGTGAAAATTTGAAGTGAATCCGACAAATACTTTTCGAGATATTCAACAATTAACCAAGGGCGCTCGGGCGCTCCGGAGCGTTCGAGAGTTAGCAGCTGAATGCTGCAGGTATGAAAGTGGCAGATAAGCGCGCTGACGATAACACTCGGGAAGGTGGAATGCTACGTAGGCAACAGCAAATCGATATTTTGGGAGCTGCTATGACGGCTGAAAAACTATTATATGGCCCAGGAATAGATGGCACAGTGTAAGTAATTAAATAAATCGTATAACTCTACATAAATCGATAGAAAAACTTTAAATGCGTTTTTCTCAAAACTTTGTTTTTTGCACTAGTGATCACTTTTACTTAAATATCGCTTGGTAGATTTCAATAAAATTTATCCTGCTTTTAAAAAACATAAAAAATCTCGTGCCTGATCGAAGAATTTTTTTTCCAAAAATTTCGATTTTTTTAAACAACGTTTCGAATATCTGAAAAATATTTCCTGAGGCCGCCATATTGTTAATTTAGAAAAAAAAACTTCGATCAAGCACAAGATTATCTATTAATAAGCCTAATTTCTCTTGCCCGATTGATTTTAGATGAATCTCCAAGGACTTGTGATGATCACCGCAGAGGACTTCTAGAGAGATGGGCTCCACACAATCAGCGATAACTTTTACAACTATTACATTAATATTTTTTGAAATGTTGCTAAAGTCAAGTCGAAACATGTTGTGTTAATGCTACGTTTTTATTTTTGTAAAATAAAGCAACTGGCTGGCAAAAAAAATTATTGAAAATCATCATCCCTAATCCCTTCAATTAAAAAAATTATAGCTTCATAAATCTCATTACTTTAATTTTTCAACTTTTTCTCCATTTCCGTTAATAAAATACGCGTTTTTGTCAGATATAGTGTTGCACTATAGTGTGACTTAATTATATGAGCACAAGTGTATGTAAGTATTGTATATCACTCAGGTGAGAAGAGCTACTAACTCCTTTTATTTTAAAAATTATGATAGCTTTTGCATACAGAACTCCAAATTTCATTAAAAAGTTGAAATTCATATACTCGATTGCATTTGGACACTAGCGAGCGTCTGTTTCATTCTTCCCCACAACCGCAAAAGAGGTCCCTGAGTTAGCAGTGCGATCGATCGCAGTTTTAAACTGGTTCTTACTAGTGTGATTGATTAGGATTTGGGAATTCTGAAAAATGTCACAGATTTGCATGAACACCAAAATATACGCCGCAAAATTATTCACTCCTTTTTCAAATTATTAGAAAAAAAAACAATGAACCGACAAAGAAAATTCAATCAGTGTTTTGACATAGACTTGAATTTTAATCTGAATATTTATTTATTTGTTTTTATTTTTCATTACATACTCGCACAAAGTCATATGTGTTTACGTTCAAATGTACGTACATATGTATTTGTATAGGGTCCTTCAAACTCAAGTTTCTTATCTGTTTGTTAGCATCTTCGTAGATAGAGGGTCTATAATTTAGTTTCGCACACACGCATATAAATGACATTTTTCAATGTCTCCCCGCGTGTACGCTTGCAGATATACTTGGGGTATTTAGGTGTACATACTTGGGGCTCTATTTTGGCAATTTCGAGTCGAATTTTATTTTTCGAAGTCTCCAACCTGGTTAACTCACATAAAATCTATCTATGAGACGGTCCCACCCAAAATAGTTCAAAGGTGTGAAATCGGTTCATCTTGGCAGCGAAATTGTTGCAGTTAGTCTGACTAGGTTAGGTTAGGTTAGCCAGGTTTCTTGTGGTCTCGGTGACTCTAAGACCCATTGGGTTACCTGCATTTGATTTCCATCCCCAAACTAAGTCGCTTAAATCACTTAGATCTTTTTAAACAGGTAACTACTCCCTCCAGTAAGTCATTTTGCAAATTTCTCAGGTTTTCAAAGAAATAATCGCCAAGATATCTGGCACGGTTTCTTCGTGGTGCGGGACATTCACAGAGGAGATGTTGTACCAACTCAATGTCTTTTTCATCTTCACAGGTCTTGCAGACTTCATTGTGAGTTATACCCGTGCTACTGGCTAGCGCCGTGATCCGTTATAACACCTGTGAACACGCTGGTAGTTGATCTGTTGAATCTAAGCAGACATTTTGTCCTTTTAATATTTAGTTTGGGCCAGAACGCTTTGGATACCCTACAGTTAGTAGTCAGAGACCAGCTCCTATTGATTTCCGCGATTACGCTCAGGTCAAGTGCAGTCCGTTTAGACTAATGGTTGTGTCCTCTACCACTCGCTGAAGGTCAAGTTTAGACCCTTCCTTTGCACACTGAACTGCTTTTTCATTTCCCTCCTTTCTAGAATGGCCGGGCGCACAACAAGGTGTGGTGTTGTGTTGCTGGTAGTGCGAGCGTGATCTTCTGTATTCCTTAACACATCTTGAATTGATGCGCATTGAGGCCAGTGCCTTGAGCGTTGCTTGACTATCAATAAAAATGGTAAGGTTTGCTGGGGGTAAGTCCATCAGTCTTATCGTTTTTGCTGCTTTGCCTATAGCGTAGATCTCCGCTTGGAAGACGCTACACCAGTCTGGGAGCCTAAAGAAGCAATTTAGGGATAATGGTTGCGAGTACACTCCCTATCCAGTGCCATTACCCATCTTTGAGCATGGCATTGCGGCATCTCTGATATGACTCTGGTCTACCAATCCTTCCTATCAGGCATTCGCATTTTATACTCTCTGTTTAGATCTATCTTGGGAACCAGATAGTCTGTTTTCGGTGCGAACTTGATTTGGAATTTGAAATTATTCTTCTTGTTTTAAAAGTGACAGCCGTCTAAATAGAAACTCGAACTTGAAAGACCCTGTGCATACGTATCTATGTATGTGTACATGTGAATTGAGCTCAGCTTGGAAGTAAATGTAACTCAAAACATTTCTTTCTAAGTCAACGCTTATCGCTTCAAAATTGCATATATTTTTTTTTATTTTTATAAGTAAATAGGGCAAAAGGTTGATAAATTATGATTTCATGCTGTGGAGAATGTTTTGATTTTCGCGGCTAGCGACAAATTGTTTAATGGGTTTGCAAAAAAAAACACAAACACACAAAAAGACGTGCATTTTACATGATTACATAATTGATAAACTTGAGGCAAAATATTAATAAAAAATGAATGTTTTTATTGATTGAAAAATATTATCGCTTAAAAATGGCAAGTAAAAACAAAAAGTAATATATAAGGATGAACACATTTTATAGGCGTTAATTTCGAAATACATTTTAATATACGAGAGGTGATACAAAGTTTATGATAATTATTGTATATTTTTTGAGGATTTGAAAAATATTTTTTAATCCCTAAGTAGGTACTTAATAACCTAACAGGTTCTCTTTCGCGCTCATTGATTGCCTCTTTTGTTTTTTTTTTGCAAATTTGGTATGATACAGAGAAAAAAATCATTCTGCTCCTTCAGACTATCAATACTGGGGCTCATAAGCCTCAATTAGTAGTCCCCTTGACTTTTAAAAGTTTAAAGGGCCGGTGTTGATTTTGAATAGAATACAATTTTTTAGGAAATTATTGTCATTTCTCTTTATTATGATAATATTGGTATGACTCAATTACGTGTGGAACCAAATATCGGCCAAATTTTTGACGCTGTCTCGACGGCACACCTCCATCCGATGGTCCAAATTTTCGATGACGCTGAGGCATAATTGAGGTTCTATGCCGTTACTGTGCCGAATAATCTCATCATTTAGCTCTTGAATTGTTGCTGGGCTATTGACGTACACCTTTTCTTTCAAATAACCCCAAAGAAAGAAGTCTAACGATGTCGTTGACGTTTAGGTGTGGTTCACATTCAACATCGGCCCTTGAAATTTAACCACCCTTTATATGATTACTAAAAAGACTTATATTCTAACTCTTACAAACATTCTGAATTTTATAATAAACAAACAAAAAAAAAAAATTATAAAAATTTTAGACCGGCACAAACTTAAATTTTTATTTAATTGTTTGGATATATTAATTAACTTTTTTTTCAGAAGATTACAAATACATAGCATTTTAAGCTATTCGAAATTATTTATAAAAGATTAGCTTCATTTGCGTCTAGCGATAAGGGAATTTATACAAAATTATCTCTAAACCATTTTACAATATGACCGAGATTATAATTAAATTATAATGCATATTAATTTTAACATCAACGTGGACTTTCAACTGAATGAAAATCGCCGAAGAAACATCGAACGCAAAATGCATAGAGTATTTACTTACGGCCTCGACGAATATCCTTAGCAGTTGTTTGTTTGAGTTCTCTCGTTAACTTGATTTTTCACTTTAATCTCTCTGAATCGTTTTAATGGGGTCACGTGTTAACGAATAAGTTGCTAACTAATTTTCAATTTTAAATTTTTTTTATTTTGTCGTATTACTCAAATTCCCGTAACACTGATGGAAACAAATCTACGCACTTAAAGCCACCAAAGTCTGTGTAGCTGTCTGGTGGACAGCTCCAGATCTTATACTTAGTAAGATCTAGCTACCAACACGTTTTTCACTGCGGTATCAACCACGACGTCTACTCCGATGACTTTCCAGCGCAAGGCTCGAAAAACGAATGAATTTTAAGTTTACAGAGCACCATTGAAGAGACGAACGATCGCATTCGACGACCGCAAGATACTTTTTCAAGATAACCCAGAGATGGAGAGAGGAGAGGATGCGCGCAGCACAAGCTCAGCGAGCAGGCTGCGATTTGCCAAAGATCTTTGAGAAGGCTGTGAAGCTGTGTGTTGTTTATTTGCTTATACGGTGCGGGGGAAATAAATGTGAAGCAGGAAAGTAATATTGATTAATGGCTGCATAGAGCACACAAACATGTATACGAGTGCATATATAGAAATGTGTATGTGTGTGTGCGTGAAAACTGCAGTGAGGGTGAATATGCATAGAGAGTGGGGTAAGCTTATGAAGCTAATACTAGGCACATACATACATATTTACGTGCTTATGTATGTGCGCGTGTAACAGCTCAGCGATGATCTTCTTCAGTGATATTCATTGATCGTTGGAGGGGGCATAATTCATACGAATAGAGATGGTGTTGTTGTATGTACGTCCATGTGTGTATGTATGCCTACGCATCTACTTCCAATCTATTTATGTGCAAGTAAAGTGCAGTATGCGCCTGCTGCTGGCATGTGCCTTTACACCCTCTCACCCTCATTGTACTCCTGCTGTTTCTTCGCATGTGTGCCTAAGACGCGATGTTGCTTACGCTTGAGGGCCAATCAATACAAACAAGCAAACATTCCCTCCATATGTGCATGCCTTGGCAAGCATACAAGGTGCATTCCAAAACAACCGGAAATTTCAAAAAATGAGAATAACAAAACAACCAGAAATTGTAAAAAATGAGAATAACAAAAAGTTTCTGTTGGCAAACCCAATTCATTTGATTCAAAATAGTGCCATTTCGACTGAATATAGCATATCGAATGAGAATTTCCTGTCGTCCCGGCCGAGATGTCCTTCAAGAGTAGGTAAAACTCTAATATAAGGTATCAAGAAAAAAAAAACAAGTGCAGTTTTCTGGAGAGGCAAAAATCGTACGGTGTACAAACAGTGGAATACGGAAACGGATTGATAATTCAAATGCGATTTTTAGTAAAAAAAATCGATCCCCATTGTCGTTGAATGAGATGTCATATCATGGCTAACCAAGGCCAAATTTTGTCTAAGTAATATTCTGGACGAATACCAAAAATACGACTCACCAAAAACCTTCAAAACACCAATATAGAATTGTATATTCGTTTTTTCATTCGGTAGAAGAAAGTTTTTATAAATATTGTACAAATAATAGAAAACGTGTATGCGAGTGTATTTTTGCCAAGAAAAAGCTCCTCATAAAAACCATTTGCCATTTGGAGTCAGCTTGTGAAACACTATCAAGACGTACGTCACAAATAGAAGGAGGAGCTCGGCCAAATACCTAACAGAAGTGTATGCGCCAATTACTTTTTTTTTATAAGAAAATGTTTATGGATAGTGCTTTTGGAATCTTAAAAGCGAAGTTTTTGGCTCACTTAGGGACTTCCATTTGGGACAGTTATGAAATAAGTTTTTCTCCTCTTTCGCCTTTTTCTATGCGTTGCTTTCGATTCATCACTTCTCTGCTTGCTAAAGAATTCCGCTGTTCGCCAAGCCGAAATTTTGTAGGTATGTAAAAGTAACAACAGGTTAGCCAAGATTCTAGAAATACAACAATTTGGTAGTCTATTGCTACATTTCAATTGAAGGAAGGAGACTGAAAGGAGATACAAATATTCTCATTTTGTCAATCAGGCTCCAATCAGCTGAGGAAATATTTAACTCAATTTGTACGGATTGAATTGTTTTGAATTAACGAATAAATATTCGTTTAACTTAATTTTTACCCTTTAAGTTCACAAGTAATTTGTTTAGATCAGTGCTTCCAAGTATATACATAAGTAGAGATTTATGCTTATTCATGATAAATTTAATCGCTCTTTGTTAATTTGTAAAATTTAATATATATTTTATCTCGTTTGCTTTTCTTTGATTAGAAGAAATTGCTTTAATTTTTTTTTTTGCCAACTGTCGAAATAAAAATATTGCAGTGCTCCCAAATCGTATGCAAAGTTAGATTTAGGGGAATTTTTGTTTTGTTTGTTCACAAAGTAGTTATAGTTGGTCTCGATTTCGGAGCAATGTTAAGTCGTCACTCAAATTATCTCGAACGAGCCGCACACAAGCCTTTCAATAGCTTATATAACGCTAAGGGTTGTCTTTTAGAGGAGGCATTCAATATTTTAATTTCGTTAGCTACCGGCATAGTTGTCATGTTTTGAGCTCTGAAAAGCCCTGCGGATAAATAGATAAGCCAATGCATCTTGAGTGTGTAAACGCAAAACAAAATTAGCCATCACCTGCATCAATCCAAATCAAGAGCATAAGCGAAAATTCTCCCCCAAAGAGGAGAAATAGCAAAAAAGTTAACGAACGGAAAATTTAACATCACTTACAAAACCAGGTAGACGAAAAAATATCATATGAGTTGGCTTACACATTTTTGTAGGATCCAAAGGAACTATCATAAATATATCATACTTTATATACTCACGTTTTGTGTTGTTAAATTTTTCGTTTTATCGTTTCTAACTACAAACTGCAAATTTCAAATCAGCGCAAGGACACAGGTGCATAAAACAAGGTACCACAAAAAAAAATTTGTTTTTGTTCAGTAAAAGTTCAGCCATATGCTTTTAGATAATTTGCTTTTATGATGTATAATTATTGATGACTAAAATTTCTCAAGCATAAAATGAACGTCTCTCTTGCATCGAACTGTTGCATTGCTCTCTCAATTTTTGAGGGATGGACAATTTTTTGGTATAACTACTACAAATTTCTCCGTTATCAAACACGTCCACCATGACAAATGTTTGCGTTAACGAAGACTATTATTATGTTAGATTCAAAAAAGCTTCCATTTGCTTTGGAACGCACCTTGCGTAAAGGCGCATTTATTCCAGCTCATTCAAAGCACTTTTCACCGCAGTTTTCATCCATCCAATGCGGTATGTTGATTTTTATTACAAAGTAATCAACATTTATATTTCACTTAATTTTTAATTACTTCAACCCAATCATAAAATATTCAGCCACTATGAAATGTACAAAATGTGTTCGCATCTCCTTTATTGATTATGTTTTGGTAATTAAATTTCGTTTAATTTCAATGTTAAAATGAATTTGACGAAAATGCATTAAATTATTGAGCGGAAATGCGTGTTTTCTTTGGCTGATGTAAACTGCTGCTACCAAAAATTCTTTTATCAACCCTAATTTATGTAGATATGGACAGCTAATAGAATTATTTTTGCTTTATATAAGTATATGTTATACAACATCCATACATAATTTCCCATATATGAAAAATCTTCTTGGGCCAAGTAAAAAAAAAATCGTAGAGGCGCCTCTCATTTCCGAAGAGCTTCATTGTTAAGTGCCTGTCTCAGCTTGTGTTAAGTGTACTCCATTCCAACTGTCGTGCAAATGGAGTGACCTACCGTTTTATACCTTACGCGAACATTAGATAGCTTTTATGATTTTGATAATTTTTCATGGTAGAAATGCACTCGGGACGTTTTGCATTACTTGCCAAATTTGTTATCGGTTGTCGCCTCACATCTATAGACGGCATCGAAAGCGGGATCAACCAAATGGTACAGGGGACTACCGCGACCGTTAGTCGAAATATATTATTTCAAATTTGGTACCTTAATTGCGCTGAGAGACTACGCAGAAACCGCCATTGTTCGCTCTATTCGGCAGTCGCTTTAGTTGCGTAAATAGGGCATTCTCATTTCTAAACGAGAAATACAAGGTGTGGAAATCGCTCAATAAAACACACGCAAAACCACCAGAGTGGTTTCCCTGTAACTCAAAACATGGAAGCACTCTTGGGAATCCTCCAAAGTTTAGCCATTCAACACCGTTGTTAAAGCTTTCTTGGTCCACAATCGTCACAGTGGTGACTTTCCTTGAGGAATAAAGAAGATCCACAGCAGACGATATCTTCGCTATAAAGTTGAAGCGACAACACTTGGCAATCACTTTTTCACAATGATAGAGGAATGCGCCTATGCGTTTTCAACAAGTTCAGGGTGCAAATGAAAAACTATAGGTTGTTTGTTTGGCAGAAACAAAATTATGGTGATTGATGTCGCGAATATCAAAGGAAACGACCAGCACGACAGGCATTTGTTAGGGGGCGTCCATAAATTACGTGAGGTGTTTTTTTTTCAATTTTCTGAACCCTCCCTCCCCCCCTGGTGAGATGTCGTGAGATTTTATTCAACCCCCTCCCCCATCCCCCAATCTCACGTGAGATTTTTCATAATGTGGGTTTCTTATGTAAACGCGTTGGATTGTTATTGTAAAAAGAAAAAAAAGTTGCTTCGTGCTTTTATTTACGACTAGTTAAGACTAGTAATCAATATTGCTGAGAGTTATAAGTGTAATAAAAATTTAACAATAGAAGACTTAAATCGTAACTACTGCGATTAAAAAAAGAATATCTATTCTAATTCAGTCCATGTAGAATCATGCGCGGTTTCAAGAGAGACTATTGGGACCAACATGTCCATATGATTTTCAGTAAAATCATGTGCTCCTTCAACTTCGTTCTAATCTAGCCACTCTAAGCCGTTGACGCTTGCGCACAGTAACTCATTAGCTCGTCTTGTGACAATCCGTGAGGGTCGCACTTTGCGGAACATACGCGCTTGCTTAGCTGGTGCAATGTGAGCTGCTCGCCTGTGCTCTGCAGCTCTTGTGATAGATGCGAAGTAAATACCGCATGTACTGCAGCATATTTTCTCTAAATCATCACGTATACTTGGGCAATAGAGATCAATAGGCGTGCTGATGAAGGCATTCAGCGGTTGAATCGGTACGCGTATTAGAAATGGAGCAAATGATTTTCCGTCATGTTCTTTAAGGCCCGGAATTGTCAAACGTCAAGTCATAGTGGCGCGAAAACAACCGACGGGCTACACTGTACCGCAAATTCAGATTAAATTGAGCTATTTGGTATAAAACAAATATGGTGGTTTGACAGTAGTAATGTATAACGTCGAGGTATGAATGAAATTATTTTCTTTCGAACGAATTAGTGAATGATCTTAATCATACTACGATTACGCTTGAGATTAAATCTTAAGCATGTACAATTTTTTTGTTTTAATCAGAAAAAAAATTGCGTGATATTTGCCGAGACCCCCCCTCTCTCCAACGTAAGATTATATGAGATTTGACTCGACCCCCTCCCCCCTTAAACATCTCACGTAATTTATGGACGCCCCCTTATATCTTGCGCGGCATTATTGGTGGTACATTTTTAAGCAATGAATCCTACTTCTATCCCACGTGCCATATAATAAAGGGTTATGATTTATTTTTTCTTAAAAGTTTATTTCTTGTTTGTGTCAGATTTTGACCAAATCTTATAAACAAAAACATTTTTTCTTATCTCTTAATGCTAATCAATTTCTGAAATGTTCGTCGCTCAAGGGATTAAGAGTGGGATTTCTAACCGCCAGAAAGGACTGGGATGGAGTCTATAAGTGAACGTAGTTGTCGTTTACTCTCTAATTAATCTATCACCTTCCTCACTCCCGTTGATCATTCTCTGAGCTTAATTTCTCTAAGCATTCTAAGCGTATGCCTATGCCTTGTCGTATTTTCGAGTTGTCTGTGTTGCAGTGTTCACGTGAAAATGACTCTCAAGGGCAGAAGTATGCAAGTTTTTGGTTTGTTCAGCTCGATCCTGAAACTTTTTAAGCAGGTATCTTTTTTGATACCACCTGTAGGGAGTTGAGCAAGTGCCCATTGCTCCCGAAAGGCACATTCACACTACTCGATAGAGTAGTCTTCGCTTTGGAAACAAACAACCGCTTAAAAAAAAAATAAAAAATTGGTGCACACACTTCTGTTAGGTGTTTGACTGAGGTCCTTCTCCTTTTTGATGTTGTTCCACAAATGGGGGGACCTACAGAAGACCCAAATAGCAAATGTTTTTTATGAGAAGCTTTTTCATAGCAGAAATACATACACTCGGAGGTTTGCCATTGCCTGCTATTAACCTAAATAATATAGTCTACTTCCATCTTTGTACTCTCAAGTTAAATCGTTAGGGTTTTCCTGCTAGATGTTTGCACACCAATGACTTTAAACACTGGGAGTCTGGTTCCATGGACTTGTATTTTTCATAGGAGTTGAACATTAAGATAGAATTCTAAATCCCTCATTATCTCAGCCCTGTCAACTTCAACAGTCATAAGAGTTATTGCGGCCGTTTCTGGCAATATTTTTTCAAATCAAGGGGTTATATACAGTTAGAAGGCCGAAAAAAAGCGAATTTTCCAGAATTTTTTTTGAGAAAACTATTAAATTTATTGATCTATTATTAATATACATATATAGGGTTGTTCAATAGGTGCGCTTCAACTTTTTTCCGATAGGGAGGGCGAACGACGCAATATTTTTTATTTTTCGCTTGCCATTTGTAAACTTCATTAGTATACATTTCATCATGGAACGCTACACACTTGAGCAACGATTGCAAATCGTGCAAATTTTTTATGAAAATAATCGTTCTGTTGCTGCTACTTTAAGAGCATTACGGCCATTTTACGGTCCATTTAACAAGCCGTCCCGTTTTGGGGTTATGTGAAGTCATTGGTCTACAGTAACAAGCCGGCGACGATTTGTGAGCTCAGAGCCAATATTGAACGCGAAATTGCTGGAATTTCGGCCGATTTATGCAAAAGAGTGGTCGAAAATTAGGTTCAACGATTGGACTTCGTAAAACGTGCACGCGGTGGTCATGCAAAAGAAATCGAATTTCATACTTAAATGTATATGTTCAAATTCGATAATAAAAAAAAATTAGTTAAAAAAGTCAAACCGTTTGTGTTTTATTCAAAAAAGTTCAAAAGTTGAAGCGCTCTTACTGAAAAACCCAATATAAACATTTTCTAATAGTGGTCGCCCCTCGGTAGTCAATGGCAAACCTCCGAGTGTATTTCTGCCATGAAAAAGCTCCTCATAAAAATGTTTGCCGTCCGGAGTTGGCTTGAAACTGTAAGTCCCTCCATTTGTGGAATAACATCAAAACGCACACCACAAATAGGAGGAGGAGCTCGGCCAAACACCCAAAAAGGGTGTACGCGCCAATTATATATATATGTATATATATATTATTAATTTATATTCTGTTATCTTTTAACTGTATTTTAAGACTTAGTAATAGTAAAAATATTTATTTGGAAAGAGCTACAGCTGATCTCTGGGAGTTCCTCTCAAAAAGGACGTTTTGCGGTGACCACTATATCTCTGAACTGGATTTTTTGAAATGAAACAACCAAACAGATTTCGCTAAAATTATGTTAAATCTAGTAATTAATCGAAGGAATAAGCAAAATAAATTTGTTGGACAAAAAAATCGATTTTTGACCAAAATGTCGGCCTTAATTATAAAAAAATATATTTAAGAAGCTCGTGTTAAAATTTGAGACAAACCGTTTAGCCGACTTTGAAAACATCATTTTCAGCAAACGCTCTGCCGCTCCGGCCTTGTACTTTCAACCACTCTGAAACGCCTTTTTCAAATTTGCGTTTAACTTAGAAAATATTCACCGCAATAATATTAAATTTTCTCTGCATTCTTAAATATATGTACATTAAAAAAATAATATATAAAAAAATCGAGTTTTTGAAAATTCTAACTGTATATAACCCCTTAAAGCACAATTGTACGAAATAAAAAGTAAAAATACTTCTTTATAATTGCATTTTTTACTCTTCTCTCGTTAATAACTCAGCAAATATTAAATCGATAAAGAAAAAAGAAATAAACCAATCTTGACAGCTTATTTTCAATTTATAATCTAGCTGTGAAAACGGCATGATTGATTACTGCAATGTGTTTGTGTTAATCCACTACCTGTAGTATGGCAGCCATTGTGAATGAGTTATCTTATCGTCACCGTGAACACATTGGCCAAACAGCTGTTTATTATTGTATTTCTTTCAAACTCTCTGGCGTTGCAATGTAAAAATACTTAAGATTATTCTCACATTAAAATTTTAATATTAAAGGAAGACTAAATCACTTTAATTTCCTTTAGTTAAAGCGCACAGTAAGAATTAGGTTACATTTAATAATTAATATTTATCAGAATTGTAAAATGGCATAGCCATGAAAGTGTTTACCGTACCATAAGAGAGTGGTAGGCCGAAAAAATATTTTATGCTACGTGGAATATTAGATACGAAAGCATAAAATAATAGATAAACAGCAGCATTGAAATCATAAATAAAATAAAGATGAGTATGGACGAGAAACTAAAATACTCGCTTTTGCGCGGAGATTTAGTGGATAACCAAAGCGTTTGGACAAGGTAAGGGCATAAAGTGATTAACGCAATTTATATTTACAATAATTTTTAACGACACAACTATTTGTACTGTTTGTATAGACATGAAAAACGAGTATGGTTCCTCACACTCATCACAGGCACTTGCATGCTCTATTCCACACGCACATCTATGCCGCTACTCATACCCGCCGTTGCTGCTGAGCAGAAGTGGAGTAAAACTGATTCGGGCACTGTACTCAGTTCATTCTTTTGGGGTTATACTTTAACACAGGTGTTTTTTTCTTCAAATTTTAACTAAATATGTTGCTCTGTATTCTAATGTTAAACGTTGCGTGCCTCTTTCCTTCTAGGTAGTGGGTGGCTATTTTAGTGATCGTTTTGGCGGTCAACGTGTAATACTATTCGCTGCAATTGGCTGGTCGTTAATCACATTTTTCATGCCCAACATCATATGGAGTTCAACGGCGATTAAAGCGTATTCCATTCCATTTATTGTAACTGTACGTATTATAAATGGTGCATTCCAGGGTGTTCACTTTCCAAGCATGATTAGTCTTACTAGCCAGGTGAGTGTGTAGGTGTGAAGAAAGCTGTTGCCCTTTTTAATTATATTCTTTTCCTTTTGCGGTAGAATCTTTGCTCAAATGAACGCACAAGCTTTTTTGGCCTACTCACAGCCGGCTCAGCGTTGGGCACGCTGCTTACGGGCAGTTTAGGCTCATTTGTGTTGGATTATTTCGGCTGGCCATATGTTTTTCGTGTTATTGGCTTTTTGGGCATCGCATGGGCGTTAATGCTGCGCTACTACACCATGGCAGGTGAACGTGGGCGCATTATCAATGTGTCGGCACCTTCACGCCTATGTGCCAGCAAGCAAATCTCGGACAATGTGCCTTGGCTACGGTACTTTAGAAAACTCTCATTCTGGGCTTGCGTGCTCACACATGCCTGCGAAATGAACTGTTTCTTTGTATTGCTTTCTTGGCTGCCCACATATTTCCACGATGGATTTCCGCATGCCAAAGTGTGGGTAGTCAATATGATTCCTTGGCTTGCTCTGCCGCCATGCACAATCTTTGCACGCTATGTTACTGGACGATTATTGGCACGCGATTGGTCTACTTCGGCAGTGAGGAAGATCATACAAAGCTGTTGCTTTGCATCGCAGAATCTGGCGTTATTCATAATGGCGCGCACAAATGACTATCACACGGCATTGATATGCATGACAGTTATAATTGGTAAGTGCTTAGATGTGTAGCAGCTAACAGTGGCTTAACGTGGATTTTTTGTGTTGTAGGTGGTACTGGCTTCCACAACAATGCCGTCACAGTGAATCCCCAAGACTTAGCGCCATCGCATTCGGGTAGCGTTTTCGGCCTGATGAACACTGTTGGCGCAGTGCCGGGTTTTTTGGGTGTTTACCTCGCTGGACATATTCTA
This sequence comes from Anastrepha ludens, assembly GCF_028408465.1. Classification (NCBI taxonomy): domain Eukaryota; kingdom Metazoa; phylum Arthropoda; class Insecta; order Diptera; family Tephritidae; genus Anastrepha; species Anastrepha ludens. Next base: position 114,705,102 of record NC_071501.1, read on the forward strand.
GAAGTAACACAAAGTTGGCCTATTGTGTTCAGCACGGCTGCAGCCATTAATTTGGTCGGTTGGACGGTGTTTGTTATATTCGGCTCAGCCGAGGCGATTGTGTGATTTTTCAACATACATATGCAATTTTTCCCCTACTCCGAAAGCATGCACACATTGCAAAGCACTGACTATTTTATGCTATTGCAAGTAGATTTGTACATACTAGTGCATATTTGTTTTAAATTTAATCAAAGGCTATAAATATGTGATTTCTTGTATCCTTTAACTGTTCGAGCGGTCTATTAACTACTAGAGAAACATATTTTTTAAGTAGTATTGTAAATTATACCATATATGCGTGATATGCAAGAATAAACCGATCTAATTACGTATAAGTAGATCAAAAGTAAAAGCCGATTTATTTATTTACACTTTATTAAAATCTTTATTGACTTATGTGTTTTATATTGGACTATAGTTTAACTAAGTAGTTTCCAATTGCAAATATTAATCTTTTTTTTATGCGACATCTACTACAATAGCATTTTAGACATATATGGACCGTCCAGCTCATAGCCCAGCTTGCGATAGTAGGCGCGTGTGCCTACACCGGAAATTACAGCCAGCTTCACACTGCCATGCTCTTCGCGCGCTATACGCGCAGCTTCTTCCATCAGCAGCATGCCGAAACCCTAAGAGTTAATTTAGTTAGTTATTTAATTTCTCTTAATACAAACAAAAAAAAAAACGGTTTTTCCATTACCTGATGCTGAAACTTTGTTGGATCTCTTGCGTTAACTGGCACAACTGAGCCATAGACATGCAATTCGCGCACAATCGAGCACTGGCCCACTTTAGTCAATTCCTTTTGGTACGTGTCTGGTGAACATTTGCGCAAACGTAACAGCCCGACAAGTATATCCTGCTCCGGATCTTCATAGGAGAGGAATGTCTCCCAGCCGCCATTAGCAAAGTAGTCACGTCGTATCAGTTCGATTTCATATGGGCGCACTTTATTGTGTATTTCTTGTATGCCCACTTCACGTGTGCGCACATCGCGACAATCCGTACCCCAATCTTTCATGCGTGCCAACGCGAGCTCGCGTAAATTTCCATGTTCCACACCAGAGCTGTAAGTATGTTATACTACTTACCAGTTTCAAATTGTATATACATTTTACACATACCTCACGAGTGGCATAGGTATATCACGCTGTACGCGATATACACGCGTCCATGGCGGCACCAGCGCCAATATTTTCGCCACCAAATCGACCAGCATCGATGGCGGATACGACTTGTAGCGCCCGGTCTTCCACAGCTCATAGAGACCAGTGCCGCGTATCACAAGCGTTGGATAGATTTTCAAACCATCTGAACGAAAAGCTGGATTTTCAAAATATTCCTGTGAAAATAAATGATCGTAACTTTCTGTGTGTGTATAATTTATGGGATTTCACTTACAATAAACTGTTCTAGATCACGCTCAAAGTCCACATTTGGCAAATCTGGCATCATATGCGCCACAATTTTATAACCTGAATCCTTGCCCAATTGGAAACTTTCACATACTGCCTTCACAGTATGTCCTCGATTTGTGTCACGCGCTACATCTTCGTAAACCGATTGAACACCAATTTCCAAACGTGTGCAACCGTAATTCAACATATCGGTAATGTGCCGCTTCAAGCAATAATCCGGACGCGTTTCGATGGTTATACCAATGCATTTCACATTAGAAATCTCCGAATAACGTATCGCTTCCTTAATGTCACGACTAGTGTGCCCACTTAGTGCATCATGAAGTTGCATAATAAAGTCATTGCGGTATTTCTCATCCAAACTCATGAATGTGCCACCCATTACAATAAATTCCACTTTATCTACAGAATGTCCCAACTGCTTCAGTTGTTCGACACGGTGACGTGTTTGCAGATAAGGATTGTACCGCGCACGAATAGCGCGCATAGATGTTGGCTCGTATCCCGTGTATGACTGCGTGGAGTATTCGAAATCACTGTCTGGTCCGCCCGGGCAATATACACATATGTTGCCGGTCATATTGATGTGAGGACACCGATGGGGCTTGCACATCACAGCAACAACCGCGATCTATGTGGCAAAGTATTAATAGTTTAAAAATAGAAAAAATAAACGGAATAAATAAATGAACTTACACCGCTAGCTGTTCGTATGGGCTTAGCTCGCAGTTTAGGTAGCAATATTTTTTTTGCTTCTTGGGGCACAGCTGCAATGATGTCTACCAAACGTGGTGAACTCTCCAATCCATACTTGGAGGAGATGCGTGCTTTAAGCCTATTTAGATTAACATCTTTTTTGTCCTCATGGGCCTTCAGTAGCTCCTGTATGATTTCACCGATAACTATGACACTGCGCTCCTCGCGGCTCAAACCAACTCCTGAAAACAAAGTTTATTTTGTTGAATGGTGAAGTATTTTAATTATATAGATTACCCAGCTTCTTTTTTGGCTTCATTATAGTGTTTTCTAGTGAAATTAATACGTTTTTACGCAGTCAATTGATGAATAAATGGAATGATGACTATTTGCCCATGAAAACACGAAAATTAAACGTCAAATGCTACTCCTATCACTGTTAGTTAGGTTAGGTTACGGTGGTTGCCACTCTCCATGATAGTGTAGAAGAGCTAATTTATAACTGCGATACCACTTGTTTATACACAAGTTTCCTCTCTAATACTCGATGTGCTGAAATTATTTAATAACTATTCGCTAATAAGCGACACAAAAATTGTGGTTGATTGCAGATTCCACGTTCACCAGACATCTAAAAAAATAAGATTAGATAGCGTTGCTGATTTTTGGCAAAATTAGTACAGTGACAGAGAAATAGTTCAGCACTTCCCACCTAGAGGGATTGTGTAAGCCCCATTAGCCCCTCAGAGTAGGTGCCGAGGAAATGGATTTGGGTTTTTGGTGGCGAGTCTAGTGGTTGAACTTTTTCCCGTACTGGAGTCCGAGGCCTTTTGGATTTTAGGGTTCATCACCTACCTCATCTTTACCGGGATATGGACGAATTTGATAAATTTGATCAATTCAATACTTTCGAGTAATGCTAACGCTGCATATTAACATAGTACAATTTATTAAATTTAATCAAACTTTTTTTGTTAAAAACAAATTTAAATCATTTTTGTGCAAATCAAAGTTTCTTTAGAACAGTTACTTAAATAAAAATGCAGGTCTTAAGCTACAAAGCCATCAAAAAGTTAGCTATTTGGGTAACAAGTAATCAAATGTCTGAACTGTGCCTTCTATGTATTACATTAATTGTGTTGGATAACAGCCATCAATGGAAATTAACAACTCAAACGAAAATTCATACCCAAAGAGCAACAAAGCAAAAAGTAACGAACGCTAAATTTGCCATCACTTGCAAAAACCGGTAAGAGAAGAGATATCAACTGAGATTTTTGTGATGTCTAAAAAAATTTCGATGAATATGGTTATAATTTCAAGTTTTGTGTTATTCAATTTTTCACTGAACAGTTTCTGACTATAAAAAGCAAATTTCAAACCAGCGTATTGGCAGGAATGCACAAAAGATTAGATTCACCAAAACCTAAATTGGTTTGTTGACAGAAAGTTTAGTCATATGCCTTAAAATCAAAAGTTTTTTGCGATGGATAGTTTGTGCTAGCTGAAATATTTCCATTTGGCCTCTCAATTTTTATGTGATGGATATTTTTTGGCGCTATCGAACACCTACTGGCAAATAGTAGGAATATCTATTATACATTTTTATGCCATCAAACGGAACTATTTTTAAACAGTTGCCATTTTCGTCGAACTAACCGTACGGCAAATGTAGAAAGTTTTCAATTTTTGTGCATTCCGGCATGGCGTGCCGCACGTATGTGGCGCCTTCGACTCAAATACACATAACTTATTTTGCTGTCGTCGCCGCAACGAACAGAAGAAACCCATTGTGACGGTCCTATTAGCCAAATATATTGCTGCAATAGTCTCAGCAACTTCAAAAGTCACACTTTCCTGATTTCTGCAATTTTTTTGCTTTTGACGGCCAATTATCCTTTAAAAAATTTCTGCATATTGTTGCCTTTCTTCAATTTTATTGAAATTTTCTATCGAAACTCAATATGGACTAATTAACTTGAATTCCCTAGCAAAGAAACGTAAGCAAACATAACAGATAATTTCATAAATCTTAAGTCCGACTGTTTAATTGAGTAGATTAATCTTGCATATACGAACAGAATATAAAATGTTATCAGCACAACAACATGATTCAATAATAAAGTAAGCAGCTTTCTCATTCCCTCTTGACAAATCGGCTCCCTTAGCAAGACACTGGGTTGCTAGCTCTAGAAACTTTGACTAAAAGTGGAGGAAAATTAAAATTTGTAGAACAAACATTTCATTTTCAAAATGGACTGCTTACGAGCAACAACTCGCTCAAGAGTTTTCATCGGTATGTTCAGGACTATGGTAGTATGACATGGAATACATACCGCTTAAGTCAGGATATGATAGAGTATTTGACGCAATCCGAGATCGAGATGGAGAATTTACAAAGCTTTATTTCTTATGATGTGGTGATTTAAACGGAACTCATGTTTTGCAAAGAGCTAGCGTTTGCTAAAGAGTTACAGCAGGGAGAGTTATTGAATAGTCCCGACGCAATCGATTACATTACAGACCTTATTATAAAAAAGTTGGCAGAACTTGTTTCCAATGAGCCCACCTTCCTATGGATGGATGAAGTGTCCTGAGGAGGCTTAGAAAAGCACAGTACCAGTATGAAAGAGCTTCTCATAAAAAGCCATCTACCGGAATCGGCTTAAAACTGTAGGGCGTTCCAATTGTGGAACGCGCGCTACAAATAGGAGGAGGATCTCGGCGAAACACCTAGCAGAATTGTACGTGCCAATTATTTGTTTATTTTTAACAAAATAGTTTCATATTGGCGAAACTCCGCGATTGGTTTTAAATTTTAAAATTAATTCATAAAATAAAATATTGGATTATGTGAAATAGTTTCTTGTTTTAATATTAGACTTGGCAATTTCCGCTGGTCACTTCTATCTATACCATTATTAACATTCAAATATTAATTCAAATTTATTTTTTAAACCGTTCGCAGTTTGTTTCCATTTAAGTAACAAAATACTATTGTATTTTGCTACCATTTTTCCCAAAAATGATTTAATTTTTTCTTTTTTAGGCATCTTCTTAAATACAGCCTTTTGTAAGGGAGTGTCACAAATCGAATGTCACTAGTGAGCAACCATTAATAATAATTGAATCATGGCAGAACAATATTTGATGGTATCGATTTGTTTTGTGTTTCGCCCTTAAGTTTTTTTAAACCTTTACTAAGAATTGCAAGCCTGCTCCGGCAACAGCTGACGCTAATTGCAAAATTAATTTGTTTTCAGTGCGTCGATTGGCTTTGTTCAATTCAAAGAAATAATAAAATATTACTTTTACGGAGAAACACATTTAAAAGGAAACTCTGTAGAAATTTAAAGATAACTATAGAAATATACAAGTTAGTTGTGAGAAATGGCGGCGTGCCTCACAAAACATCAATTGGAACAGCAGAAAATGTTGGAGCAATTGAATGAGAGCGACAGCTATGAAGAAAATGAATTTGAAATGCCTGCTGAAGAGGAATCATTCTCTTTTTCAGTAAACGGTTTAAAGAATTGAAATTTGGAACAAATATGTTTAAATGTTGCTCTCTAATTACAGTGTAGCAGCGCTTGCTGGGTCTGCAATGGATATTATGGTCCCAATTTTGACGAACCGCTCTGCGGAACATGTCATGCTTTTCTTTACAGCACGCAAGCTGCCGAGGAGCTAGAGACTACGATTTCAGATGATGAGGATTCAGGCAACGATGAGCCGCCTTTCAAAGATAAGCAGGAAGTAGACGAGGATGAAGATGACGATGTTGACGACGTAGTGGAGGATGACGTTGATGATGAAGAGGGTGTCGGCATGTTAGAGGCTGGAATGGGAAATGCACTCGCTATGGCAGCACAAGAAATGCAGGTTGATAATCCTGCACTATTAGTTGCAGAAGTAGAACCGCCGCGACGTTCACTTGAACGTGACGTTGAGCGTGGAAATATAGTGTTATTACCCATACATCGACCACGACCTATAGCACCACGTTCATTGCCCGATTTCCTACAGTTGTTGAGCGAAGGACGTGCCAATTCACATGAGGCAGTTGCACATGTCGCTGCTCCAAATAATATACTAATGTTGCCGGTGGAAATTATGATTATAATTTTTTCCTACTTGGATGATATGTCTATGTGGAAGGCGAGTGAAGTGTGCAAGCAATGGCGTAGCATTTTGGAGCAAAACACTTCGCAATTGATGTGGATGCGTTATTTGAAAGAGCGCTGGCCACTCTTTCAGTGCATCGTCGATGTGCCCAATTGGTTGAAATTGTATAGTGCCTTGATGGACTCGTGTTTCTGTCGCACCTGCTTGCTGCAAATGGCATTGAAGTCGCCACCGCGTGCCAGGCAAAATGCCATACGTATGAATTTCCTGCGTAACGATGCACACCAACTCAACTGCAATTCAACGGAGGGCATTGATGCGATACCTTTGGATAAACAAAATACTTATTGGCAAGCAAGCATCTTGGGGCCTGCTGGTAGTCCATACGAGGGTGGAAAGTTCTTCCTTTACATCTTCTTTCCCGAACGGTGAGTACTTAGATTTTGTTGAAGAAATTGTTTTTGTGTTTGCTTTAACAAAAAATCAAATTTGCTTCAGCTATCCGATGATTCCACCGACAGTGCGCTTTCTGACGAAAATCCTGCATCCGAATGTTTCACGACACGGAGATGTGGGCATCGATATTTTTCAGCACAACTGGTCGCTAGCGTTGAACATTTCGAAAATTTTGTTGTCAGTGCAAAGTTTGCTCACAGATCCATATACAGAGGTGTGCATTTTATAATATTTTTCAATGGTTTGAACTTAGTTTAATTTGCATGTTGACTTGTAGATATGCATGGAACCGGAGCTGGGCTATATGTATGAGCATAATCGTGCGCGCTTTGAAAACTTGGCGCGCTCCTGGACCTGGAAGTACGCCATGTTCGAGTTGATGCCGCCTTCTTAAGCGTGTATATGTGATTACGCAAAATGAGTTGCTTTTCAAAAAGCATTTACGAATTAATTATTTATTTATTTTGTGCACAAATAATTGTTTAAGTTTATTTATTAATTTATTATGTATGTATGTAAACATAATTTCTGAGGTTGTGTCGCATTTCCAGAACTAAAAATAGAACAGAAAGAGGAACAATATTTGGAATCATTTACCGGACAGCCGAAACATTGCGATATATTTTCCTATATTATTAATTTCATATTAGTGGTTCGGAATCTCATTTGATATGCGAATTTCCTACGCAGAACTAATAACTAATAATTAACCAGTATGAAATAAAGCAAATATGATGTTTGAAGTTTCATAAACAAATATCAAATGCAATAACAAAAAAAAATATATTCATATATATTCAATTCAATATGCACGCAAATGTGTTTATCTAAAAACATTTGCAATAAATTTGTGAATATCGTATATGCTTGTAATGAGCAATAAGAAAATTGATGAAGAAGTACTTTTAAGTTTGCTGATAACTATTTTAATAGCAAGAAATAAGTAGTGATAAAGTTGTGCGACTTAGACGTCGTCAACATAGACATATGTATGTATGTATGTAACTCGAAATAAACAATATTTTGTTCTACAAACTATTTAAAAGTAAATTATTTCTGATCACAAAATTTGTTCTAGAAATGCTCGGCATGGCAAATAGCCATAATATTTACAGCTTCTGCAGGAAAGTTACCGTTGCTTCTTTGTTTATCTAAATTTATTCATTGCCACGATTCTAACAGCTTCGGCAGCCACTAAATACCCGCCCCCTACTAAATGCGATCTTTATGAAGGAAATTAAGTGAACGTTTCGTGTGCTGATAGAATTTCTGTACACTCCACACGATTATTGTCTAACACCGAATGCCAGATTGATGAAAGCTGTGATGGAGAAAAAAATTATATTAACGATGCATTTTTTTTTGGACTGTGGTATAGTAAAAATTATAAAAACCTGTCCAATGTGGTGAAGTCATCAGTTACCAGTTATCGGGGTACCTTCGCATGCTGGAAATATGCTGAATGTGTCTGGTCCAATTCTGGATACGAGCGAGTTTAACCTGGCACAAATATTCAGAATGCATTTCTTCATCTGCTGTGGGTGGTGGTTAGATTTCGATAGCGGCTTGCGATAGCGGCGCGCGAGAATTCAAGGATGTGAGGGCGATGGGGATGTAGTATTTAGTGGTTGTTGTTCGTATGCTTGGATCTTGTCCTCTAGCGGACTTGGTAAGTGTCTAAGCCACCATCAAGTGACTATTAGGGTGATTCCTTCGGAAATCTATATACGTTGCAGGCAAAGCTGCGGCTACAACTGCCGCAATCAGACTGAGAGGCTCAGACTACCGCAATTACGGACACTTAAGTATCCTTCGGTAGTCTAGCGTAAGTGCATTAGCCTGCCATCCCAGAAATTGTGGGTTCGAATCCCAGGAAAAGCATGGTACTCGCTCGCTCTTTTCCAAACTTACCTACTTTCCTAGTTTCGAAAAAAAATCTATTTTTTTTTTTTTGTTTTTTTATTTCCATTATAAATTACGATCTGTTAATATTAACAATAAGTAATTGGTGTTAGGGTTTGGAATTAAAATGTCCCTTCCCTTTGAAAGAGAACATTATTGTCTTTGGTGGTATTTAGTTACAATTTTATTTTAATTAATTTATTTTAATACTTAGATTTCTATAATTTGATATTATTATATTTTATTTTATATCACAGTACGGGCAAGATCTGTGGGTGTTTTGCGCTTTAGTCTTCTTGGTTTAAGTTCCATTTCCGGTATCAGTCTCATCTCATGGTTTTTGTGCTCTAATAGTCGCAAGATGTGCTTACTGCTGCTTCTTTTTACTGCTTCAGTGACAGTGTCTATGCCGAGGTCGCGGTGAATGTCGTCGTTTTTTATGTACCAATTTGCGTTTGTGATTGTCCTTAGCATCTAAGATTGACCTCTCTGAATGATTTGTAGGTTTGATTTACTGGCTTAGGGTTGATTGTTTTCCTAGTAGCCAGTAGAGTTGTCGGAATTTGTTTTTCATCTCGTTTCTCTTGTTCAGTATGTGTTTTTCCATGTGAGTTTTGAGTCAATCGTTATGCCTAAGTATAATATTTTGCACTTGAGTGTATTTTTATGTCTTCCCCGTTAATTTGGATTGGATAGCTTGCAGATTTTCTCTTCGCGTATATTACATGTTGTGTTTTGTCTTTATTGACCTCAATGCCCCATTTTTCAAACCATTGTGTTGTAGCTGATAGCGTGTCTTGCAGTGTTTTTGTTGCTGCTTCTTCATTGTGGTTAGCTGGCATTAAAACTGTGTCGTCTGCAAATGTAGCTATCATTGATCCTCGAGTAGTTGGCGTTGGTATATCTGCTGTGTATACTAAGTATAGTATGGGGCCCAGTACGCTTCCTTGAGGTACTCCAGCAGACGCCGTCAAGATAACAGAGCACTCATCGTCATGTTTTATGAAGAAGTGTCTATCAGTCATGTAGCTTTTAAGGATATTAAATATGTTAAGTGGTAAAATGGTCTTTAGCTTATATAGAAGTCCCTTGTGCCATATTCTGTCAAAAGCTTTCGCGATGTCCAAATACACGGCAATGCAATATTTCTTCTTATCGAAGTCGTCTGTAATTTTGTTTACTACTCTGTGAATCTGTTGCACAGTTGAATGTTGTTTTCGGACCTCAACCTCAAAAAAAAAACCTTATCTTTCCAATCCTTACTCCCGCACAAAAGTTAGCGCATTACTTGCATTGTGGCTAAAACAAGCAAAAAAAAAAGGAAGAAAAAGACAAAGTTACACATTGCATCGGTGGCGCCAGCAAGAGGAAGCGGGCAACCGCGGTAGAAGCAGGCACACCACTTTAGCGAAGTCTTCAACCATCTGTGTAATCCTTCTGACAGAAAAATGTTAACCACAGAGGACTGGTAGTGTCAGGCTTATCACCTATCCTGTCAGAAATCAAAATAGATTAACGAAACCAACGCAAGACTGAGCTTTGTCGAGGCACTATGCTCCCAAGTGGAGTGAACAAGGAAAGAAGTATCTTTAGGAACTTTGGGTTCATCCCTTTGGCGACTGATCAATGCGCACCCCTGCTAAGTCCGAGCGGAATATTCTCCACTCACATTTCTTCAAGGGAAGTGTGGGCGAGATGCAGTATTTGGAGGCAGGGCCTGGTGAACCTCTTCAAGGATGCCTCGAAATTGGATGGAAGGGTTGGTGGAGGAGTATTCTGCAAGGAGCTCCCCATTATACTCAAGTTCAGGTTACCGGACCACTGCAGTGTAATCCAAGCAGAGGCAGTGTCAATTACAGAAGCAGCTGTTAATATCGCGCTCCCACGACACTCGGTTCTTCAGAACCGGAACGACCCGGATTTATATCCGGCCAAGGACTGTCACTGGAATGGTGATGCTACAACAACAACATCTACTCCGACAGCCAAGCGGCAATCAGGGCTCTGTGCTCGATGATGGCACACTCGAAACTGGTTAGGGAATACCTGACTTTACTTTCCATTGCATTCGAATGTTTCGACATAAGACTCATTTAGCTACCTACTCATAGCAACATTGCAGAAAACTGCGAAGCAGATGTGTTGGCTAGACAGGAAACCTGTGAGGTAGTTACGCCGCGAAACGCGAGTATTGGGATCCCTTTGACTACCTGCGATCTACTTCTGGAGAGGTGTGCTTCGCTCCAACTCAGCGAACGCTGGGCAAATATACAAATTTGTAAGGTCGCGAAATTGTTCTGGCCGCGAGTGGATCGGAAGCGCTCGAGGAATTTCCGGAGGTTAGCAAAATCTCAGCAGTCAAATTTCGTGGGTGCCCTTACAGGACATTGATTGCGAGGTATACACGCGCTGTGAGACTCGGCATTACTTCGAGTCCTTTTTATATCAGTTGTATGAAGTATGAGGTGGACTCATCTCTGTACCTTCTCCTTAACTGCCTTGCTTTCGCATGGTTGAGCTTTAAGTATCTTGACTCTCATCTCTTTGCTATGCCTGCTGATATAGCAGGCATTAATATCAAAAATCTGATGAATTTCATAGTAGTATGAAGGGGCTAACGTCACCGTAAATCAGTCAACGTTCGGATGTCTTCACCACCGTCCCAACCTCCCACACTCCTCTTTACCATTTTTCCAGTCTTCTTATCTTCTTCGTAATGGCACACCAAAAGACGAATTTTTAATTTTCGACCAAGTCTGCCCGCTCCATCGGTAGCCATTTAACATAACCTACGGCAACAGCCCAGCAGGAACTGCTTGCTGATCATGGTGTTAAGTTATTTAATAGGGTGTAGCCACGCCTCACTGTAACGATGCTGAATAGGCGACATCGAGAACGAAATTATCCAACTCCAACTCCAACGATACAACTGCAGCTTCAAAAGCTACTGGCTGGTTCGTTTAGATCAATGATTTTAAGTACTTCAAAAAATATACAATAGTTCAGCGGTGTTAAGATACATAAACATAAAGGCCAGTGTATTGCGTCTATCCTTAATATAAATTGGTGGTTTGAGAATGCTATGGCATATGGCACCGTTCTGCGGAACCAAAAACCACACTGACACACCCCAAGTAGCACTAAAGCGCTGTTTTGTCCACAGGACTATCTGCGATTAGTGTATCTCGATGTATGAAAATTTGGCTCTTCCTCAAATTCTCAATAGGCAGTGAGAAACCATCTGCTTTTCAGAGGCTGCATAAAGCTGTAGCTCTTTTCTTATGTAGGGAAAAATGAAGGCTCGCATCACAAATTGAAAGAGATCCTTGAATATTAGCTCTTAGCCCTATTATCCACAGAGTCGAATGCGGTATTATAAATTCTGTTAGAAAAGTGCTTGGGACTGATCTTTTTAAAATGCTGTTTAAGGGGACTGTGAGAATTAAAAAAAAAGAAAGAAAAAATATTATTTGGGTATTATGCGGCATTTGAGAAAACAATTTCGTCGAAAGAGTTCAGATTTACAGAAAAAACCTATGGAGGTTTCAGATCGATAACGCACCATCGTAGAAGAGGGGCATTGTGAATAAATTTTTGGCTAAGAACTCAACAAGTATCATTGAACAACCACCTGATATGACTCCGGCTCATTGTGAATACTTCAGTTGAAATTCAGCAGGTGTGGCCAAGATCAGACGGTTAACCGGCTCTCAGCGAATTTGAAAGAAATAGCTGATTGGCTGAAATCATTGATGTCATGACAGCGTTTTGTTTACGAAAAAACTGAGATTGTGTTGGTGATATACGAAAAAAAAAAAATCAACACATCTTTCATTGCCGTCTGAACCAAGGAAGATAGAATACATGGTTGCGCTTTACGAATGCACTGTGTCTTAAGATCCCATGAATAAACAAACAAAAGGAAGGGGAATTACTTGTTTGTGAAGAGGAAGAGTAGACAAAAGCAATGGAGAGAACCAAATACAATAAACTATACGCATACACACACATTTCCTTGGCAGGGCCTCTTCCGCATAAAAACGAAAACAAACAGGCGCCACCTATAGTACTGCTTGGTCTGAACTACGACCGATTCGACCAGTGTGTGAATGCGTGTGAAATGGGCGGGTAGAATTCGGCTGTCGAGTTCCCGGTGTCGTGGCAGTCGAAGTTGCTCGCACAATTTGATTTTTCAACACAGTAGAATGCCCAAACCTGGTAAACTATCATCCTTCACTCCGGCTGGCTTAATACACTTAATAAAATTCAAATTTCGGGACACTTCGGGACACCGAGACAAAAGAAAACTTGCTGTGAGAACTAAGGCTCATTTCGGAAAGTGAGTTCGAAAACTGTTTTGATGATTGTTTTACCCATGCATTGACTTACGCGCATTATTTTTGAATTGAATTGGCTCATGCACTTTGAAGCCGATGGCATAAATTTGAATGCATAATTTTCTTGCCACTACCGTTCTATCGGACACCTGTGACATTTGCCTTGTTGCCATAAAAGCTTTTTTCTGCACAACCAACAGCACAAACAGCTGCTGTGAGGTGAGTTGCACGGCTGAAGTAAGGAAACTCGTACGAAAACTCTCACTCTCCGGCGTGCGAACACACCACTTCGTACGCGCTCCCCTGGAAAAGTCCAGCGTCAAGTGAAAAGCAACAGCGCCAATTGAGCGTGCTACAAAAGTAACAGCAAAGATAACACAACCATATATACATACATACACAGGCATGCAGACACAATACACACACACGTATAGGGAACGCGATGTGGCCTCACACAGTTAGTTTGGCGCTCAGTAAGTTAGTTCGAATTTGAATTTGCAACGGGTAGTAATGCGCGGAAGTTGATGTGTGAATTTCACAAGAAAATATGTATTAAAAAGATTTCAAAAAATACACATACATATATATATATATATTAATTGCTCCATAAAGGGTAGGTGAAAGAAAATTGTGAAAAATTTGCCAAAATATTTATGAAATGTTCTTCACATTCCTATGAGAATACAAAATATGGCAAACTTATATTGCGCTAAATAAAAATCTACGTATGAACGAGTGTGGCTGTGTCTGGAAAAAGTAAATCGTCGGTTTTTATATTACTTCGTAATTGAAGAGTTGTTTTTGTAGAAAACATACATACATACGTCCGTACGTAGTTGAAAAGGTGAAAATCGCACTTGAGCATTTTCACCAATCGTGCGCGTAGCACACATACACACTTATGTATCCACATATGCATACATATTGCAGAAGTAATACCATCTCTCAACGGGCATGTGTGTGTGTGAAAAAACGCAAGGTTGAAAAATGAACGAACACAAGTCGGAAGCGGGCAGAAAAAAATGTAGTATGACAAAAACAAAAATGCGAACGTTGTGACATTAAATGTCACAGGCCTCTCCGCCACCGGCGCACACGAAGACGTTGCAGCAGGCGAATGGAGAATACGAACGCTAGCGCGACAAGTGTAAATGCGAATATGATTTTAGTAACGAGCGGTGCGCGCGCGTATTTTTTTTATGTAGATGTGTGTGTGTATGCGCGATTTCTAAGCTTACGCGAACGTGCATGTATGCGTGCGTATGTGTGTATGTGCTGTGGAGCACAGGAGGCGTAGGTGTTTGTGCGGGCATTTAAGCATCCTGTGGCAGCTGCTCGACTCAAGGATAAAAGCCTGAATGACTGAAATAAGTGTGAAAAATACAAAAACAACAACAAGTAAAAGTTTTTAAAATGGTTGCCAATGTTCTAGATGAAAAACAAAAACAATGTTTGAAATTTGAAAGTGCTTTAAATTAAACAAAAGTGCTGGAGGATGAAAGCAAAATGAATCGATTTGAAAATTATGGAAATATCGAAAAATATAACATTGAAATTATAATAAAACAACGGAAAAGTTGTGCGTATATAAAAAAATATTATAAATAAATTACTGCTACTGAATATTTTTCAAAAAGCTCTCAAAGTAGCTCTTTCTGTCCCCATTTTAAAAAGAATTACCTGAATTAGAAACAAAAATATTTTTGGACAAAAACAAAAAATTAAAAAATAACGTGAACAATATCAGTTCTAATACCAAATAATATAAATAATGCAAATGCTGTTGCTGCTGCCGTAGTTAAGTCGATTGTGCCTGATCGCCATTCGGTTGGTCGCGAGTTCAATGCCCGCTTTGAAAACGAGACATCAAATGATAGAAAACGTTTTTTTCTAATAGCTGTACTTCCTTCGGCTGGCAATGTCAAATTTATTATGTTTTTCACAAAATCAATTTTCCTTGTGGAGGGGGGGAAATTGTAGAGCTCTCCACGTGTAGAGCAACATCAAGAACTGGAGATGCAGTTCGACCAAATATCTAATAAAGTACTTAAGTGACAATTAATCGAAATAGAAATTGAAAATTTCAAAATTAATTAAAACAATTACTAAAAATATATAATAAAAATATAACAAAATCTGAATATTACATAAATATAAATAAAAAGCTATAGAAAAGGAAAACTACAATAAATAAAATTAAAATAAGAAAAATCATATTTTTAATTGGAGATGGAGATGAAATTCGACAAAATATCTAATAAAGGACTTTAGAGACAATTAATCAATAGAGAAATTATAAATTAAGAAATTAATTAAAAACAATTATTAAAAATATATAATAAAAATAAAAACAAAGTCTGAACCTTACATAAATATATAAAAAAGCTGTAGAAAAGGAAAACTAAATAAAATTAAAATAAGGAAAATTAGATGTTTTAAAATGAAATTTTTAATTGGAGATGAAGATGAACCTCGACAAATATCTAACAAAGGGCTTAAGTGACAATTAATCAAAATAGAAATTTAAAATTTAATTAAAAAAATTATTAATAATAATAAAAATAAAATCTAAACGTCTCAATTAAATAACATTAAAACAAGTAAAATTAAATCTTTAATTCAATTTAATTTAAGTGTAAATTTTTGAATAATTTCTCCTTTCCTAAAAACTGCATAGGCACTTTGAAGTCAGGATTTCGCACAAATTTTGCATTCTCAGCATTTGAAGAAGAAACATTTTGCTTTAAAAATAAACTAATAATTCTGTTGTCTGAAATTGATTTTATAAAAAAATGGAAAATAAAAGTAATATACAAACTAAAAATTCTATTTAGTACATATTTTTGTCTAATTAAAGTTTTTTAAAGAGTAGTTTTAGTAATATTTTAGTAGTAATTTTAGTAATATTTTGACGCCTTAATTTATTTTTTAATTTCCCAAGCCATAAATTTTATATGCACCATAAAACTTAAAACATTAAAACAAAGCTTTCTTTGCTTTTAATTTTTAGAAAACGTAATTAGTTAATAATTAATTACTAATATAACAGTATAAACTAAATAAAAAATAAATAAAGAAATAATAAAGAAAAAAAATACAAGTGTTCAAACATTTTTTGCACACAAATTTAAAAAAAGGTGGCATCACTAAATATTTTTAGCCTTACAAAATTTTATGTATGCACATATTTTTTTGCCTCTGAACGGCAAATGGGTTTTTTACGAGGAGCTTTTACATGGCAGAAAGACTTTTTTTGGAAATCCATTTATCAGGCTCTCGTGATATTTCAGGGGCGAGGGGCGACCTCTATTAGAAACAACTGTTTCTATCATTTGATGTTTCACGTTCCCTGTAGATTTCGAAGCCGTGCTCAACCGAATGGTAAGCAATAAGGGGAAAATAAAAGTTCGCAGTATTTTGTAAAAAAAAAAATGTATAAAAAAATGAAAAAACGTAAAAAATTTTGCAAATTGTTTTTGTTAAAAAGCTTTTAGAGAAGAAGTGATACTTAAACATTTTTTATTGTTGCTATTTTTTTTAAGCTTTACGCTTTATTTTTTATCAATAAAAAATGCTTGCCATTTCAACAAAAAAAATCTTTAAAAATCCTTTTTACATATTTTTTTGTAAAATATTATCTCATTGAAATTTTTAAATTAATTTTACAATAAATTGTTAACATTTTTTTTATAAATATTTTTTTTTAATTCTGATATAAATATATAAATTTATTCAAGGAAGTGCTTAAAAATAATTGGGGAAAAATAAATCCATTATTTTTGTGTAAAATTAAAGACTTTACGATATTTTGGATTGTCTGACTTGGGTCAAATATGCATTGTTTTGTTGAATAATTTTCTGCCATTTTAAAGGTATTCAGCTTCATAACGTCTCTCTCAAAGAAGTCTTTGTTCTCATTGGCGAAAAACTCTAGTAATCGATTTTCGCAATCTTCTCTTGATATCAATTTCTTATCACTCAGGAAGTTTTGCAATGAGAGAAAGAGGTGGGAAACGCTTAATACCAGGTTCGGATTATATGATGGATGCATTAAAACTTTTCAACCAAGCGAGTCACTACAGACGTGTGTGGCCTTGCATTGATCTGATGGAACAGGAATCACTTCTGTTGGTTAATTCTGGCCGTTAGGGTCAATCGCTAACTTCCAACTGCACCATTTGTTGACAGTAGAGATCTAAATTTAGTGTTTGGCCATCAATTGAGCTGCTTCAAAATTATCAGACTTTACGCTTGATTTTTACGCACAATATTGCCGTATGTTACCTATTTCTCATTCCCAGCCACCATCCGATAAGAAATGGGTCGATTCCATTCCGTTTGGTCAAGAATCCGCAAATCGAAATTCGATCTATCATGTTTTTTGCTATTAATTGGTGTGCCACCCAATGAGTTTTTTCATATATATGAAAAACATTAAATTTATAACTAAACAAATTTAACAAAAATTTTCATTTCCAAAAATATTACTATTGTAGTTACAAAATTAACATTTAAATATACAAGAACCTTTAAGTGGTGGAATTTAGCGAATTAATTAAATTTCTTTTCAAATGAAGAAAGTTGAAAATTGAACACAAAAATGATTAGATAGCAAGAAGATCGATTGTTGAAAATAAAGTTAAAAAGTTTAAATATTGTAAATAAGTCACAAAAGATGATTACAAAAAGATATGAAAAAAAGAAAATAAAAATATTTTCTATCCAGTAACCATTACATTAAATTTTTTAAAATCGAGTTTTTTTTTTTAATTCGCAACAAGTAACAAAAAATGTATAGAAAGCGAAAACAAAATATTTTCCACCATATCATTTATTTGATTAAATTTTCTATCTCTTTTTAAATGTTTAATTTATAATTATAATGAAAAATATTTTATTTTTAGCTTACTTTCATCAGCACTTTTACTTTTTCCATATTTTTTAAATATCTATTGTACTTTATCGGTAAATCTATTCTCAAAAATCAATTTTCAAGTGTAGTTCCTTAATACTCTGCTCCGCAACCCACTACAAATAGCACACAGCTGCGTTGCTTTACTCAAATGTTGTCCTCACCACAACCTGTGTGCTTCCGCTCTAGCCAACTGAACATACATACAAGGCAGCTTTGCGGCTACTCGTCGTCATTCGAGTGCACTCGCCTAATGTTCGCACTGTTAACCCAGTCTTTGTCTCAGTCTGAGGTTGGGTGGTATGTTCTCTGTGCTTGCAGGTTGTTTTGAACAATCGCGAAAAGCTGATGAAGTCAGATATTCACACATGCAACCTTATGCTCATCAATGCACAAACACATGTACATTCATACAAGTTAAGGTATGTAGAAAAAGGTGTAGCGCATGCAAGTTTCTTAAAGGATATCAACTGGTAGAGCGCACATTTGTTGAATTCGGCAGAGCCACGCGGTGTGTGGTGTGTAGATGTGGTGAGTAGTAGGAACTTGCTCAACTGAGAGAGAGAGCTGAAAAGTGTACTTACAAACACATGAATATCACAGTATATGTATGTATGTTTGTTGCTGAGTTATATTTTCGTACACTAAACCGTTAGTGCCTCTTTTAGCCACGACTAAATATATGTTAATGTATATGTGAATGGAAATATGTATGGACTTAACGTATTGGCAAATTATTAATTGATGCATTAAGTTCAGAGTTCAGATATATTTGACGTTTGTATAAGTCATGTTTTTCTATAAGTTAAATTTCCACGAATGGAGATTATTTTAAAATGTAATATTTTTGCGAAACAAATGGTTCAAAGTATTTTTTTCAGCATTAAGTATAAATTGATTTGAGTTAAATATTTTTGATGAAATATTTAAGCAATTTACCTTTCTGTTTGATTGCCTTTTTTCGTTTATGATAGTGTTGAAAAAAAACTTCGAGAAACAAATTCAGACCAAAACATAGTACAAAAATAAATTTGTATAGTAATATGAAGGTGGTGTACAATGTATTTTATGCGAACGACGTTAACAAAGCAGATATGCATTCAAAAGATTACCGTTATCCAGCGCAACTTGAATAAAAAAAATGCTATGCTTCATGTCCAAGAAGTTCGTACTTGTTCGCGCTTGTGCCATAGCTTACAATTTTAATTTTTTTCATCAATTATTATATTGTAAATAATATTTTTTCATTTCACTTAATTTTTTTTGTAGTATTCTTAATTCTTATTTTATCTTAGTGATCGTTGAAAATTATGTGGTTTTGTAAACAATTCTATTTCAAGAGTTTAGCAATAAACTTTTTAATATGCATTATATTCATAATATTTTATTTTTATTTGTATGGAGAGAGGAATTTTTATGTCACTCACTATTATATTTTAAAAATTATTTTGAACAAATATTTAAATACCACTTTCGGTTAAGAAAAACTAGTTACCCTTGTAACCACTTTGCCACCAGTTTTTTTGTGCTTCTTATGAGGTGGCTTTAGAAATTTTTGAACACCTCTTCCGAAATTACATTCATTGATGTGAGCTGAGTTCAAGTAAACTCCATGCATGCCGAATTCGATTCTGATGAGATGAATTTGTTGGTATTTTCAGTTCTTTAGGAATGTCAACAAATACAAGTAGATCTTTTTTCAATAAGCAGTGATTCTCAACAAGAACTGGCTCTTTAGACTTCAGATTTCTTTTAATATCACTAAATGGAATAGGCATAGAAATTTGTTTTGCGGAGGAGGAGGTTTAAAATGAAACTTCCCGTCGTTTGAAACCGTCGCCCATTCTGGAATCGCTTTCGCATACTTCAAAGTGACGTTCCATCTTTATTATTACAAGATGTTTGTTCATGTGCCCGCGTTTAGCTCCCGCATTTTCATCCGGAGTCGGAAAAACATAAATAATTTAACGTGAGCTCCTCTCGACAATCAATGACACACGCCATTCCGGTAAGGATAAGATTTCTATGAACATCATCTGATTATTTTCAGCCGGAAACCTTAGAAATGGCAGGAGAAGCTCGGTCTGGACCTTTAAATACATCCACGTTTTAAAAAATTTTTTTATTTAAACTTTTTATTTTCAAAATATTTAATTTCAAAGATATATAGTTTATTTGTGCACATATGTGTGTGTACTTGTGTATATTTTTGGAAGTGCGACTGGCAAAGGAAGTGCAAGCGGAAAGATGTTTTCAAATAATTTCTTCAAAAGAAATTCTGTTTTAGTGCCAATAATGCTTTATTCAACACAATAAAAAAAAAATATAAAAAAAAAAATTTATTTAAATAAATAAAACTGTTCTGCAACAGAAAAAACAAAAATAAGTTTCGTAGCGGTCGATGAGTTCGTTTCGAAAGAATTGTGTTTTAATGTTAAACTCTTTTATTCAAAGTAACACAAGAAATAAAAAAGTACAGCGCGGCGCATGAGTAATAATATTTATAAGTTCTGAAAAAGTATACGAGTATGTATGTATACCTGAGTTCATAATAAGAGCAGCGCGTTTTTATTTTTTTCATTTCTTATTTTCATCAGAATTTCAATCTTTTTAAACAGAATTTTTAGAAAAAACTCGAGCATGTAGTTTTATAGCCCATTGAATTTTTCTGTAAAGAAATTACATTCGTTGCTTAACGCTCGAAAAATTTCTTCCAAAGAAATTCTGTTTAAATGCCAATGATGTTTGGTTCAACACAATAAAGAAAAAAGAAAACAATAAACATTTTTTTTTAAATAAATAAAACTATTCTGCACCACAAAAAAAACAAAATAAGTTTCATGGCGGCCGACGAATTCGTTTCGAAGGAATGTCAAAACTCTTTCATTGAAAAGAATACAAGAAATAAAAAAGTGCAACACGGCGTATGAGTAATAAAAGTTATATGTTCTGAAGACGAGTACATACACCTGTGTTCATAATAATAGCAGCGCATCATATAGCAATGCTTTGACTACTTGCTTATTTTATATTCTGTTTTATTATTTTCTTTATTTATAAAAATTTAGCAGTGTGGCATAAACATTTTCATCAAATTTTCAAACAGAATTAAAAAAAAAATTAATAGACAATTGAATTTTGCTGTAGTTAAATGCAACTTTGAAGTGGCGTAAGAATTGCGTTGAATTTTAACATTATTTCTTTGGTTGCGGTGTTGTATATTTTCTCCATTTAAAACATATTTCAAGCTTTTGATATAGGAAAGAAAAAAAATTATCAACAGTAAATTTTGGGCGGAAATACTAAAATTAAATTGGTTACAAAATTGCATACTCACAATTTTTCTAAAAGAACTAACTAAATTGTTAAAAATTTTCAAGAAAATTTATAATTTTTTTTTAACTTTGTTTTTTTTTTTTTTAGTTAAGTTTAAAATGTTTAGTTATATAGTTTTTTTAGCATCAGTTTTTTTTTTTATACAAACAAAAAATTCTAGAAACTCTGACCCCAAAGTTTGAAATTGTGATGAAAATTTGTAGAATTTTTTTAAAATTTTTTTATATATTGTAGTTTTTTATTTAATTTTCATGAAAATTTGTTTAACTTTTTTTAAATTTAATTTTTGTGGAATTAGGTTTATAACTTTAAGTTCTATAGTTTTTGTTGTAGTATGAACTACATATAGTTTTATAGGTTAGGTTAGGTTAGTCTGGTTGGCAATAAGCCACGCATAGACCTTTTGGTCCCTAGCGATACCAGATGGAGACCGACCTCTATGAATACCTAAAGTAGACATCATGTAGGATGTCAGCGCTTTTGGCGAATCTAAGTAGGGCTGGGAGCTCCGCTTTTGAGACGTCTTCCAGACCCTCAAACAGTGGGGCTCCCAGGCATCTTAGTCGCGTTTTTGATAATGCCGGACAAACGCACAGAAGGTGTTCTAAAGTCTCCTCAACATCCTCTCTGAATTTTCTGCATTTGTCCGTGTTAGCAATCCCTATCTTGTACGCATGTGCAGCCAATAGATTGTGACCTGTTAGCATACCTATGATAGTTCTGCATTACTTTCGCGAGAGCGTAAGTACGAATTGAGTAAGTTTTTTATCGTTAGTTCTACACATGACTTTTGCTGTTTTGCATGCGGTTAGATTAGTCCACCTAGCTTCCACTTGCCTTTTCATGTGGTCGTCCATTTCGTTGTATATTGTGTTTAGCGGTCTTGGTATGTCGTTCTCTTGTTCAAATGGTAGTCCCTTTTTGCTATCTCATCTACTATTTCGTTCCCCATAATGCCTTTGTGACCAGGTACCCAGTAGATATGCAGCCTACTGTTTCCGGCTAGCCTTTCTATGGCCTCCCTGCTCCGTCGAACATTTTTGGACTTAATACAATATGAGCTTATTGCTCTTATTGCTGCTTGACTATCCACGTATATATTAATTGTTGAGTTCTTTCTTGTTCTAGTGTAGGCTAGCTCCGCGGCCTTCCCCACAGCAAAAACTTCCGCTTGGAAAATACTGCTGTGGTCTGGCAGCTTGATAGACTGCCTTATTCCTAGTTTTGAGCAGTAAATACCCGCTCCGACTCCGTCTGGAGTTTTCGAGCCGTCTGTATAGATGTGAAAGGTTCTATGGCCAGGCTTCATGCCTTTGTGCCATCCCTCCTCTTCAATTGTAGTGTGAAACCTTCTCTCCCAATTAAAGTACGGAGTCATGTAGTCTGTGCCACCTGAGCTCCACTTTTCTATTGAGCTGTGACCGAAGGTTCTGCAGGTTTTCCGCCATGAGGTCAATAGGTGGCATGCTGAGTATCATTTCCAGCGCCGCCGTTGGAGTGGCCTTCATCGCTCCTGTTATGCACAGAGCAGCGAGTCGTTGAATCCTTTCCAGCGGCATTAAGTATGTCAGTTTTTTTGTCGCAGTCCACCATACTAAGGTTCCGTACAGCAATATCGGTCTGACTACTGCTGTGTAGCACCAATGCATCAGAGAGGGTGATAGACCCCAAGTGACGCCCAGCATTCTTTTACATGCGTACAACGCATTACTGGCCTTTTTCACCCTCTCCTCAACGTTGTGCTTCCACAGCAATTTGCTGTCCAGTATTACTCCGAGGTACCTTGCATAATCTTTGAGAAGTAGTTCGTTGTTGCCTAGCTTCGGGAGGTTCCACGCCGGAACTTTGTACTTCCTGGTAAAAAGTACCATGCCCGCTTTTCCCGCGTTTATCCCTAGCCCTGCGCGAGATGCCCATTGGTGTATCGTTTTGAGAGTGCTTTTCATCACATTACTGATGGTGTCCAGGTACTTTCCCGTAACTACTATAGCTATGTCATCGGCATATGCCACTAGTTTTGGTGCCCCTCTGTCAAGTTTCTTAAGAATTTCATTTGCTACAAGTAACCATAATAGCGGCGATAGTACCCCACCTTGCGGAGTACCTCTGCATGCATATTTGGTGACGCTCGCATCGTTCCACTCCGCTCTTATCTTTCTGCTAGCTAATAGCTGCCTTATCCATAGATAAACCGCGGGTTGCACATTAAGTGACTCTATGCATCTTTTGTCACGTTGTTAAAGGCCCCTGATGTATCTAGAAATACTCCTAGAGCATACTCCTTATATTCTAACGCCTTTTCTATGTTTAGTACAAGTGAGTGAAGTGCAGTTTCAGTGGATCTGCCTTTAGTGTAAGCATGCTGCGCCTTGGATAATTCGTCCGGCGCAATTGTGTCTCTAATGTATGTATCTAGAATCTTCTCTAACGTTTTCGGGAGAAATGACGTCAAACTAATGGGCCTGTATTCCTTTGAGTATAGAGGGTTGCTTTTTCTTGCTTTTGGAATAAACACAACTCTCGCTTCTCTCCACAATACAGGAACGTAGCTGAACCTCAGGCATCCCCTGAATATCGTTCTTAATCATGGTACCACAAGATGGCTTACCTTTTGGAGCATGGCGGGGAAGATTCCATCCAGTCCTGGCGATTTATATGGGTCGAAACTTTGTATAGCCCATTCTATTTTGTTGGTTGTAATTACGTTCGTCGGGATTTCGTGCACAATATCTCCTCTAGGTTCGAGATCTGCAGTGTCCGTACACCCTGAAAAACGTGTACTGACTAGGTCTTCTAGAGAGTCCTCACAGCTATCAGCCCACTCCCCGTTAATTTTTCGTATTGTTCTTGGCATAGACGGATTCTTGGATAACAGTTTCCTGAGTCTAGCCACATCGTTAGTGTCTTCCATACTGCTACAGAAGATTCTCTCTTGGCTTTATGTATCTCTTTCTTGTATACTTTTAGTAGATCCTTATACTCTTTCCAACAGAACTCATTGTCAGCAACTTTGGCTAACCTATAGAATTCATTTACTCTACGTCTTTGTGCTCCTAATTCCTTGTTCAACCAAGGAGGCTTCATGGCAGGATCTTTTAAAGGCTTTGACAAGAGTAGTTGCAAACAATTCAACCCCTTCGTCAAGTGCGACGTGTGACTTGTATTTCCGGGGTATCATTGGTGTTTTTGATAGTATATCCCTATACAAGTCCCAGTTCGTATTCTTAGGATTTCTAAAGGATGTAAGCTTGTTTTTTGAGCGGAATATAACCTGAAAGCTTATGTACCTGTGATCAGAGAATGAGGGCCTACTCAACACTTCCCATTCCTGAACCATAACATGCCAGCTTGTGTAGAGTGTTAAATCGAGTACATTCTTCGAGGTTGGTCCCACATATGTTGGTTCTTCCCCTCTATTAGCTATTTCTAGGCTACTCTGAAGAATATAGGTAAATAGTGACTCACCTCGGTCGTTTATGTCTGCACTTCCCCAGACCGTGTGATGTGCGTTTGCGTCCGTTCCTACCACCCGAGCTGCTTCTTTCTGGCAGCTGTTTCTACCAGCTTCCGAAGTTTCGTCTGTGGTGCTTCTTCATCATGTGGCATATAGCAGGACCCAAAGTGTAGCGTCTCATCCTTGCAGCCCTCCAGCGCCCCCACTGTCAGATCGTCTGAAGAGAGATTATGATCAATATAAGAACATATACTTTTTTTGACCATTATCGCTCTTCTTACCTTATTTTTTACAATCGGGATGTATGTGTTGTAGTTGTGTGACTTTAGACCGGAGACTATGTTGTCTGATGCTATCCATGGTTTCTGGACTAGATCCACATCGTAGCCAACTCCCTCTATGTTGAGCAGGAGCTCGGCTGAAGCGTTCTTACCTTTGTGGAGGTTTATCTGAAGGACTTTCAGCACCTGGCCTCAGTACCTTCTCGGGGTTGGATACTACTTCCAAGTCACCCTTCTCCACTTCCTGTATATTGAGGGAGGCTTCCAGGATCTCTTCTATACCGAGATCCTTTTCCACCTCCCTCGCAGCGAGCGTGTTGTGGTTATCATCTATCGGGTTACGCTTTTTGAGGCGAAGGTGCACGCTACCAACTCCCCAAGCCATCCGTTCGAATCGCGCGTAAAGTAGGTCCTCTGCCGGCTTGTTGATTTGAATGATGTAGTCCTGGCCACCATCAGCAGTTGCTGGCTTTGCCACGCTCAACACTTTCCAATCGTCTGTCGGCACGTCCGTGTTTTGTCGTTGTAGTAGTCGCAGCGCATATTCCGGTTTTACCACTCGCGGAATGAAAGCCTTTGCCTTCGGTATTGAGGGAATGCAGCTGCGATCAACAATTTCCAGTGATGCCCCCTCCCACAGGCCGTGAAGCGTTTTTACCGCTTCCTTTAGCCATGTGAGCGTGGGGTCATCCTTGCATTTTATGATTTTGACGCCGCTGAATCACCCTGCTCCGTCGAATGCTGGCATGGGTGCGTTCGGCCCTGTGACCATTTTAGTAAACAAGGTTTCCAGTCAGTGAGTGCCACTATGAGGTGTCTCTTGGCAATTTCACTGGCCGCTGCCGCTGCTTTCGTCGTCGTAGGTCTTTCGTCTCCGTTTTTCGGGTTAGCCGTCTCGTGTCTGTGCTTCTGCTTTTTTAATGGCCCTGAGGCCTCACTGTCCGCAGAACGCTGCCTCTTGATGGCTAGCTGTTCTTCGATTTTGTTCGCATATTTCGGATTGGAAGCCGCGAACATTGGCTTTGCTGCGTAGAAGGCCCGGCCATTTTTGATCTCTTCTCTGGCCCAAGCCAACCGTTCCCCCTCTTGCTTCGTCAGGTTGGACTTGCTGCCAAATCGGTCACAAACTTTGACCGCGGTCTTGTATCGGGCTTTGGCCTTCAGCTTCTCTTTATCAGGCTTGATCCTTGGTCTGTTCTTGCTATCCGAAGCAGCACCATTGGATCCAGCCAGAGAACGCAGAAGAGCCTCTTCCTCAGCTGTGTTAGTGCTCCCGACGCTTTCGTGGTCCGAGTCTTCGTCGACAAAGGCACCTCCGCGCTGAAGAGCGTTATTTGTGTGTTTGGCAGTAGAATTAGGACCACTGTAGCCTGCTCCCGCTGCAGTGGAACTTTTGTTACATAAATTTTTGTTGGCATTCATCTTTTTCTTACGACCACCTGCTCGACGAGGCGAGCGCAGTGGTCTTTTTTTATAATGGGGAATTCAAAACGGTCCACCACGGCAGCGCCCCATGCCGTGGCAAGGCCACAGTTACTTCCTAAGGCGGCCCGGTCTTAGCAAGGCGCCGGTGAAATACAGCCGGTCTGGTGAACCCCCTGGCTGCAAACCATCCAATGGGCACGGTGTCGCATAACACCCTGGATTAGGGGGTGGGCTAGGAGAGGAAATAACGGGATGTAGGGGGTTTGGGGATGACAAAGGGGATCTTCGGCGGTACGGTGATCTTCGCATGGTGATTGGGTGGCCACCAATACGCCGTAAAGCGAGTGGATGGCTAGCCAATCCCCATGTGGAGCTTCCCTCTTAGTTCGTGTTGAGCTGGCCCCCATGCTATGGGGGTCAGACCACCACTTAAGCCTCATCCCCGCGTCAAGGAGACCAACATGATGAGGTATAGTTTTATAAAAACCTATTTTCTTTTTTTAATTTTTTTATTTAACTTTTTTTTTTTAATTTTATTTTTATGAAATTAGGTTTAAAACTTTTAGTTGTATAGTTTTCTTTGTAGTATCAACTGTATTTTTATAAAAAAAAATGTTTTCCTAAAAACTCACACTGCAAAGTTTGAAATTTTGATTAAAATTTGTTGAATTCGTTTAAAATTTTGTTTATGTGAAATTATATTAAGTTTAAAACTTTGAGTTGTATAGTTTTTGTTGTAGTATGAACTATCATTTTATTGAAAAAATATTTTTTTTAAACAATGACTACGAAGTTTGAATTTTGATGAACATTTTTTTGAATAGTTTTTAATTTTTTTTGTGTTTTTTTGTTTTTGTGAAATTAAGGTTATCACTTTGACTTCTATATTTTTTGCTGTAGATTACTAGATGTTGTAGATAGACAATCTTTTATAAGAAAAAAATTTTTCGAAAAACTCGGACTTCAAACTTTGAAATTTTCATGAAAATTTCTTGAATTTTTTTTTAATTTTTTGAAATAAAAAAAAAAATTGAATTTAACATTTTTTTTATTTTTATTTTTATGAAATTACGTTTAAAGCTTTGCTTTGTATAGTTTTTGTTGTAGTATGAACTATATTTTTATAAAAAAAAAAATTTCTAAAAACTTTCACTACAAAGTTTAAAATTTTGATGAATACTTGTTAGAATTGTTTTTAATTTTATTTTTTTGAAATTAAGATTTAAACTTTGAGGTATATAGTTTTTGTTGTAGTATGAACTACTATTCTATAATATTTCGCGTTCCTCTTATTGTGAGTACAGGTGTACCTTATATCTTATACATATGTGTAGTGAGATTGTGTGTATGTGTGAGTTAAAAACAAATATTTGCAATTAAAAAAGCCCCAAACACAGTACCTACGAAAATATTTTGCGCTAAAGTAATTTTCATTAATACATACATATATATATATATACATACATATGTATGTAAATACATATGTTCTCTCGCACATGTCTGTTCACCCAGGAATGTGCAGAATTAGCCTTAAATGCGTGTTTCGTAAACAACAGTAAAAGTATCACTGTGCCGATTAATCAGTGCTCGCTTATGTTTATATGTATGTACGCACGCATACACTTATGTACTTATTTATAGACAGATTATTTTCCATTAGTTTTGTGACTTGATTGTGATGAAAAACAACCAACGTTCTACTAATGCTAACGGTTATTTAAACAACAATAAAAATACGGGTATAAAAAATTATCATAAAAAATCCTTAATTAGGAAGCGTGGAAGTAAATTGCCAACCAATGCAAAACAACAACAATGTGTGATTATAAAAGAAAAAGAAATGATGAAGAATATGCGCATTGAAGCAGAAGTGCAATGAATTATCGGTCTAACCAGTTGAAAATTTGTAATCAAAGGGAAAATGTGAAATATTTAACGCCCCTATAACTCGCAGAACATCACATCAATACTTGCATATACATTTTTTTCCAGCCACTATATTAAACAATGCCGAAACGCGCAATTTTTATATGCAAACAGAAGCAGCAAAACTAACCACAACATTACGAACAACTAAAGACATGGAAGGTGGCTTGCATTTGTAAGGCAACTAATCTGGCAGCGCGGAAATGTACAAGGATAATTGAAGGATAACGTTGTTGTTTGGCTTAGTTTCGTTGTAAATTGGCAGTCGTACGCTTAGTCTTCGACGCAAGCTCAGCAATAAGTTCTCAGTTCTCAGCTCTCAGTTGTCAGTTTTCAGTTTTCAGCTTTCAATCTTTAGCTTTCGCCATTTGGTATTCAGCATTCGACAACCGCATTCATATTATCCGCCTTTGTCTGCTTGGAATTGTGCTGCGCTGTGCGCGAGTCGCTATTGTTTTCTTATATACGTTTATAAAATAAATACGCGAAAGAGATACAACAACGCCAACAACAATCCGCGTACTGCTAGTAGCTGTAGTGGTGTTATGGCTGTGGTTTCGAATAAATGTGAATAGAGCAGCGAGGGTTTATACCTAACAACTACAACTATACAAAAAAAAAAACGAAAACAAGAATAAAAGGAGCAACAACTTCAATTGCGCAATAAATGTGTTGAGTGGCGATTAGAAAAGGTGAGCAAAATTTATATAATACGTATGGAGATGCATGCATATGAAATTACATTAGACGGTAAAGAAAAAAAGTTCTGAGTTTGAAGTATTTTAATAAGGTAATTTCTAAAAAAAAAAATTGTTTTCTGTTTGTTTAGGTTAGGTTAGGTTAGGTTGAAGCGGTTGCCCTGTGGGACA
Source organism: Anastrepha ludens (assembly GCF_028408465.1). NCBI lineage: Eukaryota > Metazoa > Arthropoda > Insecta > Diptera > Tephritidae > Anastrepha > Anastrepha ludens. The sequence goes on from NC_071501.1 coordinate 114,734,284, forward strand.
CACTCAGGCTCATAGCCCATTGTGATGCCGCGTGGGGAGCTTGTCCCTATCTCTCCTAAAACCAGTGTGTGTTTTTCAAAAATTTTAGTAGTAGTAGTACTGAGGTCTTCTAGCTCATTAAAAAATTGTATGCCCAGAATAGTAAACCTGCGTCTGGATAGAGCAGGGCTGTGGCACAGTAGGTGCGAGATTGTCTCTTCCTCGTCCTCATCTAGGCAACTTCTACAGAAGTCATGTGTCTGCACACCCATCCTTTGGGCGTGTCTGCCTATTAGGCAGTGCCCCGTTATGACTGAGATCAATGTGCTAAGACTGTGTTTATTTTGGCTTAGCAGAGATTCTGTGCGTTTAGCATTTAGAGTCGGCCAAAGTTGACGGGCGATTATGCAGGTTGCTTCATTTCGCCATCTTTCGTTTGCTTTCTTTACAATTCCTTCAAGGATGTGTAGCTTACATGTTTGTAAGGGTATCCCTATGTCATTATCTATGTGCTCGTCAGACAATTTAGTGTCGAGTCTTGCTAGTTCATCGGCTCTACAGTTACCCTCAATGTCGCGATGGCCAGGAACTCATGTTACCTTTAGGTGAAATGACTCAGCCATCTCGTTAAGAGATGTGCGGCATTTCATGGCTACCTTGGAGGTTGTCGACTGTTTTGTGAGGGATTTTATCGCCGCTTGGCTATCAGTGAAAATGTAGGTATCATTTCCGGATATCGCATCACACTGTATCAGTGTCGCGGCTTTTATTATTGCCATCAGTTCAGCTTGAAAGACACTACAGTAGTCGGGGAGCCGAAAACTGAAAGAGATCCCCAGATGTTCAGAATATACATCTCCGCCCACCCTGCCCTCGAGCTTTGAGCCATCTGTGTAAACATGGATGGACTCGCCCTGTCTCACGTCGTCCCGTTCCCACTCTTCCCTTGAGGGTAGGAGGGTCGTAAACAATGTAATGGCAAATATAGGCGGGAGTGCATAGTCCACCAGTCCGGGAAGCCCCAAAGTGCCAGCCAGGATTTTACCGTGGCCATAATCCGTGTTTGACCACTTGTTTAGAGTGTTCGGGAAGGAGGTTTAGTGTCGCATATAATGCTTTCGATGGTGTGGTTGACATGGCGCCGGTTATCAGAACAGATGCTAGTCTTTGAACCTTGTCAAGTTTCTTGATGTTCACACCCTTCTGAAGGGCATCCCACCATATTACAATACCGTAGTAGAGAATTGGCCTAACCACTGCTGTGTAGAGCCAATGTATCATTCTGGGTTCCAATCCCCATTTCTTCCCAATAAGCCTTCCGCAGGAGTACATTGCGGTCATAGCTTTTCGTGCTCTGTCTGCGACTGTGAGCCCCCAATTTAGCTTCCTATCTAGTATAAGTCCTAGATATTTTGCCCTTTCTATTACTCTAAGTGGTTTCCCTCCTAGGAATATTTGTTGAAGAGTAGGTGTTTTGTGTTTCCTACTAAAAAGTGTCAGATCCGTTTTTTCCGGATTTACCTCTAGTCCTCGACTTTTACACCAAAGTGATAGTCTGTTGAGAGATCTTTGTTGGAGGTCACATATTGTTGGAAGGTGTTTCCCCGAGATTGCTATTACAATATCATCGGCATATGATATTATTTTACCTCCAATTTTTTCCAGTTCTTGTAGAAGATTGTTGTCAGTTAGGTTCCACAGAAGTAGAGAAATTACCCCACCTTGGGGTGTACCCCTGATCGGAAATTTTTTAACAAATGTGTCACCCAAATTTGCGTTTATCGTTCGCCCAGTTAGCATTCGTTCTATAAACGAGACTATTGCATTGCTTACTCCCATTTCCGTTAGCGAAGTGGTAATTGCTTCCGGATATATGTTATTGAAAGCACCCTCGATGTCTAGAAAGGCAGCGAGGGTAAATTCTTTGTAGTGAAGTGATTTCTCGACTGTGTGAACTAGCTCATGGAGCGCTGTTTCCACTGATTTGCCTTTGCTGTATGCATGTTGGGAAGGTGATAGTTTGTCGCTAATCCTTCCTTTGATATGCACATCTAGCAACCGCTCTAAAGATTTTAACAAAAAGGATGATAGGCTGATTGGCCTGTGTATGTGTGGTTTTCCCTCCTTTGGGAATGAATACCACTTTTACTTCTGCCCATTTCTTGGGGATATAGTTAAGACGTATCGCTGCCTCAAAAATTAAGGCGAGTGTAGGTGCAATCATATCTTTTGTGTGTTGCAAATCAGCGGGAATGATTCCATCAGGTCCCGGTGATTTGTAAGGTTTGAAGCTGCCAATGGCAAGTTTTATGTTGTCCTCCGTTATGAAATCTGTTGGGGGGTTCTCGTAGTGAACTATAGGGTGGGTTCTACTGTTTTCGTTGCAGAGACAACCTGGAAAGTGGGTCTGCATTAGTAATTTTAGTGTTTCTTCACTGCTGGTTGTCCAGTTGCCATTCTCTCTTATGAGGTAGCTAGGGTTACTGGGACTTGTTGATACTACTTTCCGGAGTCTACTGGTCTCCGAAACGCTTTCTATCTTTTGACAGAAGTCTCTCCAAGACGCCGTTTTTGCTGCCCTCATGGCATACTTAAATCTACGCTGGCATTCTCTGTATCTGTCCCACGAGTTGGTTCTCCTCGCTTCGTTATACATAGTTCTGCATTCCCTTCTGAGGTTTGCTATATCAGTGGACCACCATGGAGGTTTCGGTTTTCCTCTTCTTGTTCTCTGAGGACATGCTGCTTTCGCAGGTTGTTGAAATGCTGAAGGCGGCTCGGAGTTAATTGTGTATGTCGCTGCTGGGAGATTGCTGGATAACGTGGTTTCAAACATCCCCCAGTTTGTGCGTCTGCGGTTTATAACCGGCTTGAACTGTTTAGTTGGCAATGAAATGGTGTACGTTAAGTACCTATGATCTGAGAAGGAGTTGTCTGTAGACACTCTCCAATCCTTTAAAATTTGAGACCCTCGTTCATTGACACACGTGATGTCTAGAACTTCACTTCTCGTAGTTGTTACAAAAGTAGGGGTATCACCTATGTTACTAATATAAAGATTGTTACACATAATGAATTCAAAGATGTACTCACCACGTGCGTTTGTGTCTGAACTGCCCCAGACATGATGATGTGCATTAGCATCTGCTCGCAATATGAATGGGGTGCCACGTCTCGATGCTTCATGAACTGCGTCTCTTATGAGTTGTGATGGAGGTGGTTGCTCCGCGTCGTGTGCCATATAAGATGAGGCAAGCCATATCGTCCTTCCGCAGGACTCCACTGCCGTGATTACGTTGTCCGCATCGCTAAATTGTATTAGTAAATATACATTAATACATTTCTTTGCTAATATGCACGACCTGGGTTTACCTTTGTCAGTGACATAAACCAATTTGTACTCTCTGCTGCTCAAACCGCAAACCCGATCTTTTACGACCCATGGTTCTTGGATGAGCACGATATCCTCTTCTCTTTCTGCGAGACGGAGGATCAGCGCGGCTGAGGCCGCCTTACTATGGTGGAGATTGATTTGTACAATCTTCACCATCGCTATTGTAGGTTATTGAAGGGCAGCCAACCACGGTTTGGTCTGCGTTCTCTTCAACGGATATAGGGGGGAGAGACTCCTCATCCTCCATAGCAGAGAGATCGGAGTATTCCCCCTCCATGTCCTCTAAGGTAACCCTTTCGAAGAGTTCGCCTACCATGCCGGAGTTGGAAGCCACCTCATCGTTGTCTGTGACAACCTCGTTCACTTCCACAGATGAAGTTATATTTTCTGCGGAGGTGTTCTTGCTAGCTACATCCTGTCTGTAGACATGGAGAGTCAGCGTTTGGAAGCCGTAATTAATCTTCCATTTCCTGTTGGCAAGTGGGTCCAAAGATTCCTCATTGAAGATTATCACGACCAGTCTCCTCTTGCCGTCCACTTCGCCAATCTTTGCTACCTTCCAGTCGCTGGTAGGTAGTAAGGGGTTGCCTAGCTTTATTAGATCCAGGACTTCCTCTGGATCCGAATGGAAATCTGGTATCCAGGCTCTAGATCTTGGCCGGTTGGGAATGTCTTCTCGGCGGACCACATCAAGGCGGGCCCCCGGCCAAGGTTCCCCTATGCGATTAATCGCTAGGGTGTATAGGTCCACGGAACGTTGTTCAGCGCACCTTATTAATTTGACGCGGGATTGAAACCATCCCGCATCCGAGCAGCTGGGTGGAGGTCCTGGATTTTCTTTCAGGATGTCCCTATACACCTTCCAGAGGCTCCTATTGATTAAGTCTCAGTTTGCTTGAGAGATCGCACCTTCATGGGAACTGCGATCAATCACTGCCCGTACATGGCTTCCTTTCGCTACTTCCGCGAAAGACCTCTTCGGAGTGACTTTAGTCATTTGAGTGGCGGACACCTTGGTTCGTTTGGCTTCAGCCGATGTCCCTTCACTCGATCTCTTCCGCTTGCCTTGTGCGGAGTCCATTTTGGCCTTCTCCCGGTGTTCGGTAATGAAGGCTTCAGCCCACGCCTTGGAGTCTGACTGTTCCTTCGTCAGATCCTCTTCTCCAGTGTCCTTCAGTCTCTCCAGGATTCTGAAGGCCGATCGCCTGGTACGATAGTACCTTTCTGACGCACTTATTTGCTTCCGGGGGTGGGTACTACCCGGGGCAGTGATAGTGCCAGAAGGGCAGACATCGGAAGCCATTGGCTTAGCCATGTGGTCCGATGCTGCCGACGTTGAGGGGGGTGTTTCACCTTTCGGAGTTCCCGTGCCACCTGGAGTGACAGGGACAGCAAGGTCTGCTTGTCTTTTGACAGGGCAGCTCTTGTTTCCTAAGGATTTTGTTGCGAAGGGGGGTCTATTGCTGGCACCAGACGTAGATGGTGTGTCATCCTCAACTTGTCTTAGGACAGGGTTGGGATTGTTGCCAGTGAAAGGTCTCGCTGCCGTAGAGGCAGTCCCAGAAGGGACGGAGCGGGAGTTAGGCCCTGGCTTGGCCACAGGCTTCACTCCGCTTACATGAGTGGTCTTCCTTATTGAAAGACCTGACCTTCCTGAGGGATTTGGTCTTGATTTGTGGGTGCCTTGGTTGTCCGAGGCTAGGTTTTTTTTGGTGTTCATATTCATTTCATAATCGTCCGCACTGTTCGACGTGGCGCACTTAAGCCTCATCCCCGCGGCAAGGAGACCAACATGATGATGTCTGTTTGTTTAATTTAATTAAAAAATATATGGAATTACAGAAATTCTAACAGGCTACCAAAAACAGAACTGTTTTTTATTTCGTTAAAACGAAATTTCGAAATAAAACAAAAAAATTTCGATAAACATTTTTTCCTTTTTTTTGGGAACCTGTGGGTCGCCGTTTTACTGATACAATTTTTTTATATATATCTATATCACCGAACACCTCCTCCCATTTGTAGTTCGCGTCTTGATGTTGTTCCACAGATGGAGGGACCTACAGTTTTAAGCCGACTCCGAACGGCAGACATTTTTTATAAGGTGCTTTTTTTATGGCAGAAATACACTCGGAGGCTTGCCATTGCCTGCCGACGGGCGACCGCTAATAAAGAAAACATTTTTTTCATTTTGGTGTTTCAGGGATATTCGAAACTTTCCAACCAATTTGGCTCTCCGTTCTACATTTCGTTTCGGCATTTACATTTCGAAAAAATTTATTTTTATTTTAGTTTCGAAAAAAAAATTTGTTTTTCTGTTTTCTTTTTGGGAACCTGTGGGTCGTCTTTTTACTTATACCTTCGGCATTTACATTCAGATCTTCTTCTTCTTGATTGGCATATCCATGCTGGATGTTCGCGATTACATACAAACGTTATTTTGGTCTTAGCCAAAAGGTGGTTAGGTGTTATTACTAACGTTGTCATTCAATTTTTGTCTCTTTCTCGTTGCCTCTGCTAGTTAGCCAATTGATGTTGTCAAGCTAAGTAATTTTTATCGTACTAATTTCTCTTCGTCCTTAAATTTGTCTTTAATGCCTCTGGTTATGTCTGATTCATTCCAGAAGAAAATTTTTTCTGTTTCAAAGTTTTGGGATCCCAGGTACCTTGTTCCGGTATTTATTTAGCACATCGAGGGTTTTACCACCCTAATAGCAAAACATTTTCTTTAGAAATTACCTTGCAAAAATATTTTAGGCTCAGAGGTGTACGGCGAACTTTTATCTCTTGTAATGTCGTATAACCCATGGGCTGAAAAGTCCCGTGTTTAACAAAGAAAACGCGTTTTGTTTTTGTTCAAAATTAGCCTTATTCATCTACGTAATTTCCATCAACAACACAATGCAATCATTCCAGTGCGGCTCTAGTTTTTCAACACCACTTTTGTAGAACGATTTATCTCCTGCCTCAAAATAGTTAGTGGATTTTTTGGATGTTTTCTAGCAAAAACATAACATAACATAACATAACATAACATAACATAACATAACATAACATAACATAACATAACATAACATAACATAACATAACATAACATAACATAACATAACATAACATAACATAACATAACATAACATAACATAACATAACATAACATAACATAACATAACATAACATAACATAACATAACATAACATAACATAACATAACATAACATAACATAACATAACATAACATAACATAACATAACATAACATAACATAACATAACATAACATAACATAACATAACATAACATAACATAACATAACATAACATAACATAACATAACATAACATAACATAACATAACATAACATAACATAACATAACATAACACAACATAACATAACATAACATAACATAACATAACAGAACATAACATAACTAACATAACATAGCATAACATGTTAGTACTAATGAAAGAAAATTGAATGCAATGAAACTAGTGCCAGCTATGTGACTTATCAGTTCCCTATGTACTCGTATTTGGAAGTATGGAATTCAGAGCTTGAATTTTTGGAAACTTTGTGAATCCTTCGTGGGCACGCAATTTTAATTTACAAAGTAAGGATTTTTTTTAAGACATGATTTGGCAAGTATTCTCATCGAACATTGAAGTTAAAAAAGACACCCGCTATAATAAATGGCTTTTTCCATCCCACTTGTGAATTTCAACAATTACCTACACTTAACCATTTTAGGTAATAACTTATTTATTAATATGTAAAACATTTGCTCATTAAAAGTGGTATTTATTTTTAATTTGTCAAAATACCATTCGTTCATTCAATATTCATTATCTGAAGTGCATAACTGAATTTGCATTAATTCACATTTAAGAGTGCAAACAGATGGTTGTTGGCAGACGGTAGTAAATTTTGCATTAAAAAGTTTTCATATTAAAAAACAGTAAGGAAAAAATAGCCAATATCCGATAAAAATCAGTATCCTTAGTATAAAATAAAAAAAATTTATTTTCATTCACAAAAATGCGTAATCCACCGTACAATTTGCACAGCGCACAATTTGTGGTTGTGGTCTAACAACTGAACAAAAAAATATGCTATTGACTTATATGACATACATATGCACACATACATATGTATGTGTGTATAATAATTTGCATGAATATTTTAGTTGATTCGTGGGGAAAAGTAAACATTTGCATAACTACATAATTGTATTTATTTTATTATCATTTATTTGAGATCTAATTATTTAATTTTAAATGGCTTCAAGGCATACGTAATTAGATAAATTTCACCACAATATTTGCATATTGAACGCTTTTAACCCTTTAAGTGATAGCAGAATCTATAGGATGAATTTAATTGAAGTTACTTGGATGTGAATGCTCTAAGTGGCTTAGAGTGTGGACGAGTATGGCTAAAATACAAACTAAATGGAGACAAATTCTTATTTCAACTTCAACTCAAATTAATAGTTTTAGTGAGCAGCTGCAACAGAGATTAGAGAACAATTTATTTATGTATAAACGTTATAGTTATGACGTACGCAAGGAAAGTGGGAGTAACTTTACACCACCACCTAATAAACTCAGACAAAAGTTGAGAGTCATCATCAAATGTTTTTTGAGGAAAAATCCGGCGAAACGGCCAAGCATTTTTTATGACGCTTCTTTCTACTCTTCTCGCTTCTTTCTACCTCGAAGCTAAAGTCACTGCTTCGAGGAAAGCATTTTTGAGCCACTTCAGATCACAATTTTCTTAATAAAGTCGAAACGATTTTAACCTATTCTCAAACTTTAAATGGGTAAGAACCTCACCTTTCTTGATATGAAGGTTGAGGTTATGATATAATGTGCCCAGTGGGCCACTTTTGGTAAGCAGAACTGGCGCTGTGGGATGAACCAAACGTAATGATACGGTGCCTAATAACACTTCATGGGAGCCACTTGTGGCCTCCTAAACTAAAGTCCGTACAAGTAACTCGGCAGCGTACTTGAAAAGAGATACAGTGTAGTGCTGCCAGAGGCTCAGTTGTGGTCAAACTCAGAAAATGAGCCCGGCAAACACTGTTTTCACATTTTCACGGATGGCTCCAGGACCGAGCATGGCTCCGGTTCTGGGGTCTACGTGAAATCCAGCAGGACAAAACTGCACTTTGTTCTTGGAATGCATGCATCTGTGTTTCAGGCGGAATTGTATGCGGTTGAAGAAGCGATGAGCTTTGTTGAGGGAAACCGATGGAGAGGCAGATCTATATGTGTCTGCAGCGACAGCCAAGCTGCACTTATGGCCTTAGACAGCCCCCCAACCACATCAGGGGTAGTCGAGTCCTGTAAATCCAGGCTGAACTATGTCGGTAAGCTTAATAGCCTGATGCTAACATGGGTCCCGGAACACGTGGGAATCGTGGGTAACGATAGCTCTGACTCCCTAGCTAAGATGGACTCCCTTCTGCGGCCATCAAAGCCACGGTCAGCAAATGGATAACTACAAGCCACAAGCGAGCTTGGCAGGCTGAGAGAGGCTGCAGATGGACTAAACTGATGAGAACCTGTCATGTTTGATCGACTGTCGCAAACCCTTTTGTCATTAAGCAGAGGGGAGTGCAGACGGCTGGTTTGACCGCCAGTAGCCATTAGCTGTCAAGATGAAAGAAAGTCTCGAGCATCCACAGTATTTCTAGGATGTATTTTTTTGGTATCACTTTTTTTGGATTCTGGAGAGTCTAGGTTTCATCTCAATAGAAGAGCTGAAGGCTGAGTGATACCTTTTAAGATAAACTCCTCTTCAAAGTCAGTAATGCGCGAGGATATATTGGCAGATCTTGAGTAAGACAAATAAGTTCGATAAAATACAGAGCACCGCTGGCTGGCACTTGCAGTGTTCTAGTCAGCTATAAAAAATGTTGGGATATCCTGGAATATTTCTTACTCATACTACTACATTTATCATACACTGATACATAGATACATCGATAGATATACAAACAAGTATATAATTTCATTGAACTGAATTGAAAGGCAAATAGTGGATAACGCAAACAAGCAAAAAGCCTGTGATACAAAAATATTATTATAACAACAAACAATAATTACAATAACAACTATAAATTGTTTGCGTTCATAATTAGCCATATTTTAATTGTGGTTTGAATGAATGGAAATTGAACTGAAAAAGAAAAGCACAATGAAATGCCGTCAAACGCATAATTCCAAGAATACTCGGTGAGTGAATGAAAAAGTGCACGTACACAAATGAACCACAACATATGTGTATGAGTATGTATGTGTATGTACTTATACATGCACAGTCAGAATTTTAAATTAGCAAGCGATTACAACACAACCCAGTCATAAATGCAGATGACGTCTTCATTTATTGTTCTGGATGCCCAATGATTTTATAACTAACGGTTTATTCGAAGTTTTTCATAAATATGCAGTAAATTGTTAATTAGGAAGGATATTCTACAGATGATAGTGGATATGCAAGCCAAATTTTGTGATATATATTAATGGTAGTTACCTTGGAGTCGGAGAGCTTCAGCTGCTTCGTGACACCCGCGTAACTTTAGCTCAATTACGGTCTCAATATTGCAGCAGATTAAACTCCTTCTTGTTCAGAATAGACTCCGACTATTCGCACTTATTCGCATGCCCTCTTAAACCGACTCACCTAACACAACTCTCCCTTTGGACCCAGCCTTTAGAAACAGTACGTTTCCTGGGCCTAGCATTAGATGAATTGGACAATGGTGATCGTCCGCAGGGTAAGGTAAACTGCAACAACAACAGCAGCAGAAACAACAACAACAACCACCTACATAAAATCAATTCTCTTAGAGGAGCTTCTATGGCTGTAAGCAAAACATGCAATTTGAAAAAAATCAAAGGTTTCTAAAAATCTGTATCTTCAGACGCCAATCGGGCATATTTCGCTAAAAAGCTAAAAAAGAGCTGAAATCATAGTGAGGAAATTTTACTCTGAACAAACGTAAAGGCTGGAGGAGAATCTTTTAAAAACAAAGTGAATCTGCTCCAAAGAAGAAGAAGACAGTTCCATCGGCCGGAAAGAGATGCGTCTAACATACGCTCAAGCCATCCTTAATCACCACCAAGAGGAAGATGATTTTTCATCAAAAATAATCATGAGTGATGAGGCCCATTTCCATCTTAGCGGGTACGTAAATAAGCAAAATTTACGCTTCTGGGGCACTGAAAATCCGCGTGTAACCCACGAAGAGCCATTACACCCGCTCAAAGTCACTGTATGGTGTGCTGTTTTCGCTGGAGGAGCCATCGGACATTTTTTCTTCGAAGACGTCGCGGGCCAAACGGTTACTGTGAATGGTGAGCGCTACAGAGCAATGATCAACGAGTAGATACTTTTTGCCGCAACGTGATGAATTGGGATTGGAAAACATGTGGTCCCAACAGGACGGTGCAACGGCACGCACTGCACGTGCCACAATCGATATGCTGAAGGATGCATTTCCCGGGCGCCTAATCTCCCGTTTTGGCGATTTGCACTGGCCAGCAAGATCGCCTGATTTGACCGCTCCAGACTTCTTTTTGTGGGGCTTTTTGAAGTCGCGGATTTATGTCAACAAGCCTCAGACTCTTGCAGCTCTTAAAGACAATATCCGTCAAGAATGTGAGGACCTATCACTGGAAGTTTTGGCCAAAGTGATGGAAAATGCCATAAAAAGGGCTCAAATGGCAATCAACTGTGGCGGCGGCCATTTACATGACATCATATTCTCGACTTGATGTAAAAAAAATTAAAAGACCAAATAAAAATAATCCACAAGAAGAATCAAAGTTTTTAATTTTTTTTTTAAATTACGGCCAAAAAACATTGCAAGGTTACTTTTGCACCACCTTGTAAAAACTTTAAATGCGTTTTTTTGAACTGGTGATCACTGCACCTTAAAACCCGCTTGGTAGTTTTCAATAAAATTTATACTGCTTTTGAAAAACATAGAAAACCAGTGCCTGATTGAATGATTTTTTTTTTTAATTTCGATTTTTTCTAACAATTAATTGACGGGTTTTTTTCAAAAATTTGAAAAATATTTCCTGAGGCCGCCATATTGTTAATATAGAAAAAAAGCTTCGATCAGGCACAAGACTATCTATTAATAAAACTAATTTCTCTTGTCCGATGGATTTTAGATGAATCTCCAAAACTTCTGATGATCACCGCCAGGGACTTCGGGAGAAACGGGCTCCACACAAACAACGATAACTTTTACTGTTATACATTTTTTTTTTTAATTTTGCTAAAGTCAAGTCGAAAGATGATGTTTTAATGCAATCTTTTTATTTTTGTAAAATAAAGCAATTCACTAGCAAAGTATTGTTAATCATCATAACCCTAACCCCTTATATGAGTTGAAGGAATAAAAAAATGCAAATGCAGCTATTCAACGGCTTCTTGAGATGAATTGATGGCAAATTTTATATTTTTCAGCTATTTCCTACATATTTAGTAAAAAATTTAGTAATTTTAGTAAAAAATAAATATTAAGATGCATAGTGAAAAGTAATGCGAAATAAGTGAAAAATTTTCTACAAAAATTCTGTCTCACAAAGGCTTATGATTTAGTGGAAATAAGGATATCCCTAATGTATATGTATAATACCATATATAAGTATAATGCTGCCTCAAGACTCGCGGCTATTCTTGATGAATAAATGTACTATGTGTATATATGTAATTATGCGTGTGTATGCGCACGTATTTAATATTAAAAAAAAACACATTTGCATTTTTTGAGTTTTCTGTTTCAACATTCTTCAATTGCTCTGCTGATACCCCTTTCCTTCTTCGCGCTTTTGTTTTTACTTAAAATAAACAAAGCGCATTCCGCATATAAATTTGTTTTCATTGAACATTCTTGCCTTTACTTCACACTAAAAATTTTTATAGACACATTTCACTTACCTCATAATTATACTCGTATTTTTCCGCTCGTCTGGAAAGAAATAATGCCGTCATATACGCGAAAATAAAATAAGTTAAAAGAAAATATGCATATATAAGTACACACATACATACATTTAATTTGATAGTGTTGATCGCCTTTTGAAGAAAAGTAATTATTTAGTTTCCAAAGTCATTCATTACGAGCAAAATGCATTGTGCCATAAATTCATAAACACTTAGAGAATGGCGCACACATGGCACGGAAACTTACGCGCGTATGCTCGTCTTTATATAAAAGTATATAAGAATTGAAATGAATGTACTAAATATATTCTTTGGTGCTTTATAGTATAACTGCTTGGCGTATAGTCACTTGAGCATAGCCGCTTTATACGTTTATTCGGCAAACAAACGAAAATATTAGCGCCAAAGGCTACATGCATACATACTTACATACATCGGGTATTTCAAAGCGACGAGTGCATGTATTTTCGGTACATTTAAATACATTTTATTGCACGATATTTTTTTCTTCGCCTGCAACTAATATATTTATTCCCAAATTATTTGTACTTTGTACAATACTTTAGTAGTGTTTGAAAATTTTCGCCATTTTTCAAATACTAAAATTTGTTTTTCAATTATGAGATTTGCAGATTGCTGTGAAATTTATTGACTCTAAGTGTACAATAAATAAATGATGATGGCGATTGTGATGGCAGTAGTAGTGATTAAAAGAGAAATACGTGCATAGTTATGCATATTTAATGCATTTTCTAATGGAAATGAAGAAGAATGCATAACATTTTTCGAAAGTCTTAAATTTGACGATACATTGTGACGTTTGTGTTAATCTTAGGAAATATCCAAGTTTTTCTCTAAATTCATCTCACATTAAGCATATAATTAATGCCTGGCTGACCAAAAAATATTCATTTTTTGAACGTAGTTTTCAGTGTTTATTACCAATCACTGTTTCTGACCTCGAATACAAGGTTTAGTCCAAAATAAAAATTTTTTTGATGCCGCTATCTTTTTAATGAGTTAGTGGAAGTTACATCCCTGGCTGACTTTCAATGAAAACTTGGTGACATTCGGTGCAGTGGAAGCGAAGTTATTGTTATGTCAAATTTTGTTTTAAAATCGGTAAAACGTTTACCGAAACATTTGAATTAACGAAAAAATGATTATGACGGATCGCCCAAAATCAGTGATCACCGAAAACTGAATCAAAATTGTTCGCAAATTGATCAAAAATGAACCGAAATCATTGTTCAAATTCATGGAATCGGAGTTGAATATCTCCAAAACATCGACTTATTGCATTTTAACTGATAATTTGGGCTTACGAAAGGTCTGTGCACATTTCATTCCGCCAAAGTTAACTGAGGACCAAAAATTGCAACATTCGAAAGATCTCATTAAAGAGGCGAGAAAAGACTTTTGGAGAAGTCAAAAATCAAGTCGATGCTCATTTGTTTCTACGATTCCAAGGGAATTATCTACAAGGAATTCGTGCCAGCGGGGCAAACCGTCAATGCAATTTTCTATCTTGGCGTTTTAAAGCGTTTGTTGCATCGCATTCGTCGAATTCGCCCTGAACACCGCGAAGGAGGAAGTTGACGCTTGTTGCATGATTAATTGCACCATCTCATCGATCCACTCTTGTGACTGATTTTTTGACTAGAAATGCCTGATATGGCTCCCTGTGACTTCTACCTATTCGGAAAATTGCATTTGGCCATGAAAGGAAAAGGTTTTGCGACCGTAGAGGCCATCCAAAAGGCTTGTACCGACATCCTGAGGGACATTCCGGGCAATGACCTGAAACACTCTTTCGAAAAGCTTTTAGGCCGCGCAAAACAGTGTATCGAGGTCAGAGGGGTTTATTTTGGATTTAATTTGTATATGCATTTTAAGAACTAATTGGAATTTGGAATTTTTTCCAAAAAAAAAAAAAATAATAATATAATAATATGAGAAGAGAGATTTTCACAAAAACGCAAAAAAGAATTTTTTTTCGAAAAAATTTTAAACAAAATTAAATATTTGTTTCAAAAAAAGTTTTGAAAAAACACTATTTATAAAAAAATGAGATAAAATATGAAAAGTGAGATTTTCAACAATGACAAAAAGTAATTTTTTTCATCAAAATATTATACAATATAAAATTTTTTCCAAAATTTTTTTTGCAAAAACCATATTTATGAAAAAATTAGAAAAATATTAGAGCGAATATTTTCACGTATGACAAAATAGATTTTTTTCAAAAAAATTGTAAACAATATATATAAAACGTTTTCCAAATAGGAATATTTTTCAAAAAAAAAAGTAAAAAGTCTTTAAAAATACTATTTATGGGAATAATAAGAAAAAATATGAGAGCGGATATTTTCACAAAATATAAAATTTATCCAAATAAGAATTTTTACAAAAAAAAAAATTGAAAACAAACTATTTATGAAAAATAGAGAAAAGAGATTTTCACAAATGACAAAAAATAATTTTTTTCGGAAAAATTTTAAACAAAATAAAAATCTTGTTTCAAAAAAGTTTTGTAAAAAATACTATTGTAAAGAAAATTGGATAAACTTAAATTAATAAATTTAAATAAATAAATTTCACAAGTGACACAAAATAATCTTTTTCGTCAAAATTTTGAGCAAAATATTGCAAAGTTTTGAAAAAACTATTTATGAAAAATTAAAAAAAAACTTAGAGCGGATATTTTCACATGTGACAAAAAAGAATTTTTTTAAAAATACTATTTATGAAAACAATAGGAAAATATATGAGATAAAATTTATCCAAATAGGAATTAAAAAAAAAATCTTTGAAAAAATACTATTTATGAAAACAATAAGAAAAAATATGAGAGGGGCAATTTTCACAAAATATAAAATTTTTCTAAATAGGAATTTTTCCAATTTTTTTTTCAAACAGTGCTATTTAAGACAAATGCGATACAATCTGTCAGGGGAGACTTTCACAAATGAAAATGTTTTCCGCAAAAATTTTGAACAAAATATAAAAGTTTTTCCAAATAAGAATTGCTTTCAAAAAAAATGTTTGAAAAAAGAATTTGAAAAAATTTTTCACACAAAAATATAAAATTTGTTTTCAAAAAAAGAATTCTTTGAAGTATAGTGTATATTAGGGACGGGCAGCAGAGTGGCACGCTCGCAGCAGAGCGTGCTAGCAAAGTGCTAGATGAGGGGGCGACAAACTTACATCAGGAGGGTAAGCAATAGGCGTGTACGTATATTAATCAGTTCTGAGCAACGCATATGTGTTTGTAAAAAAGAGAGTGAAGCTTTGCCAATAGCAAAGTTACCAGATAAGGGGACTTCATTACATGTTAGGGGATTTTGAAGTGTTGGGATTTGCTAGATCGTTCATATTAAATAATAAAATGCGTTTCGTTTTTTTTATTGGAAACGCTTCTTTGAATATTAACATCATCTTTGCAAATTTCTATTTTATTTACTTTTATAATTCTTGTAATCAAGAAGCATAGGCGATTTTATAATCAAGAAGTTTGAACATTCGCATGTCAAAGTTTCATAGTTTCAAACTATGTGGAGAAAAAATTGTACTGACAAATCGGTGTATATTTTTCTGAATGAAAAAATTGTCTTCGTTTACATATAAGTATGTATGTATATCGTATGTTTTTATGTTAGTGCATTTTTTTAAAGAATGCTGGTCACAACAGCGAACAGTAATCTCAACCAGCCATGTTTTATTTAAACAATGCATGTTATACATTTTATTTTGTTAAAAAGGACAATTTATACATGTTTCCATTAAAAAAATAGAGGTTTTTTTTCAAAAAATATTGAGGAAATTATCATAGCAGAGTGGGTATTCTTGGTGAGTACTTAGTTGCTCTCAAATTCAAATCACACGCATATGGCAATGCGCACAGTATGACAAAGTACACAAAAATGATTAGAGAAATTTGTTTGCATCCGCGCAGGGATTTCGCACCATTGGTCATTAACACATTGAAATAAATCTTCACCTTTAGTCGTCCCTTTCATTAGAATAATGTCCAAAAGTTCTTCGCATATATTTTGGTGGGCATCAACTCCTCGGATAAAAATCGCTAATTGGGCTATGTCGGATATATCTGTACTTTTGTCAATTGCCAATGAAATCGCTGTGAATGATTTTATACGCTCTTTTAACTGCGATTCTGTAATTTCCGCCATTTCATCTACTCGTCTGCTTAGAGTTCTACGAGATAAGGGGACAAAATTCCTACTGCTTTTAATATACAAGACTTCACCAATTCGCCATCCGAAAATGCACGATTCTCACGAACAAGGTTTAACGCGATTTCATAAGTTGCACGCTATGCATCTACAACGTAATCTTCGCTTTCCTAAGAAATTAAAAAAAAAATTTAATAATTTGAATTTTTTCGACTTTCTGTAATTTGGCACATCGAATCGGGCTCTTCATTTAGACTTAAGGATTTTTATATACTTTTCCTTTCTTCTCCTACATATTCATCATATTCACTCCTGTGCAGCTCATAATGTCTCTTTATGTTAAAAACCTTACACACCTCACGTTTTTCACATACAAGGCATTATGATTCTCCGTCTACATATTTGCATAAAAAAGTTACACTCCACTTCGGACTCAAATTTAACATTGTTCTTTTATTTGAGGTCATGCTGAACCAAATGTTTTATATTGCATATTTTATTTAACTTTATTTATCTAAATTAAAAGTTAAAACAGAGTAATATATTACACATTAGAAATAAATTTATGTTTTTGTTGGCAGTTGATCACTGTGCACTTTGTTTTGCCGTTCGCCGTTTTAAATTTTTAAATAGAATTTTCAGCGCTTTCACTGCATCCACACCATACAAATACACTTAATATTAGTGGTTTTTTATGCGAAAATAATACATAACTTACGGTCTTAAAAAATATCGTCAAAAAGTGCAGAAATTACGAAAAAACGGATTTTATTTATGAAATGTCAAAACTTATGAGTAAGAGTTGCCGCAGTTGTTAAATGTGGGAATAAATTTTGGGCATTGTTGATTTTATTATTTATGATTTATATACATTTGTATATACTCTTGGTTGTTTATTTTTATACGCAGTTGTGCATTTCAGAGTGTATTGGATTTAGATGGGCGAAATTAGTTGTCAATCACGTCCACTTTTTATGAAAAATAAAAGAAGAAATGGTATCATATAGTAGCTAAAAATTCTGAAACATTTGACAAACTTCGGTAGCTGAAGAGAGTTTGCAGTTTTATAAAGTAATTTGCTAAAAAATTTGATTTTCCGGATTTCTTAGTTCAATTCAAAAAAATCAATTTACAAAAATATATCCGATCTCAAAAACTATTTAAGTAATCATAAGATAAGTATATGCAGTGATCAATATTATTGAAGATTTAACTGTCATTGCTTTCCAATATGTAAGATTTTAATTTAATCTCAAATTAAATATTTTCAGAGGTCTTAATCTTCTTTACATCTAGCAATTAAAAAACAGTATTACACGAACTTTTGAAATGTTTAATTGCTTGTTTATTGTTGTTCATTATCTTAATTCATTATTATAATAGAAAGTTTAATATGTATGAAATTTAGTTATTGAAGAAAAATCTACCAAAAAAACCTATTGTTTTAGAAATTTGTTGATATTAAAAGTTGGCATCCCTGGGAAGAATTCATGAATAATTGCTCTCTCATTCAGGATACAAACACAGACACAACTCGCTCAATTTTTCCGTTCCTTCCCTGTGCTTTGTTATCCCCCTTCACCTAGCACTTTTAAGCACGCAGAAGCACACGCTGCTGCACAGTGCAAATGTGCTTAGTTTGCCCATCACTAGTGTATATGATACATTTTCAAATTGTAAAGTGTTTTTAAATATATGTATATTTTAAATGAAAAAATGTCTAAAAATATTGAAAAGAAACGATGGTATTTAATTGAAAAAAAACTTCATACCAATATTTTCAAATTGAATAAATCCAAAATTTTAATTTTTTTTTAACTTTTTCAGTTTTCTTCTTATTGTACTCAAACCTACAAATAAACCAAATTTTCGAAAAATTGAAGGCAATGTTAAAAGCACTTGGATCACATGACATGGGCAATCGCTTTTTAATTCGTTGAGACGAGTTTGGGCTCTCAGAAAATTAGGTAAAATGTGACTTTTGCCTCCAAAGTTATGGATGATTGTAAAATTCATTCACACATGAGGCGGTTCCATGTAGCATGCGATCATACCATAGTTATGACCCCACAATAAATATTAATATTACTCAAGTTTTCAAATAATTACTCCCTAAAACATTCCACCTATGGCCGGTGTTATGCCTAAAACCACTTTTATAAATATAGTTTATCATAGAATGGGTACATAATTAGTTTATTTGAGTAAAACTAAAAGAATAATTTTTCAAATGAAACCTGGATACTTTGCTGGATAATCAAGCTATATGTATAAGACAATAAAGTAGCCATTCTGGTACTCCTTAGAATTGGTCTATATATTATCCTTGCCTTGAGCTTTGGAAATTCTGCCTTTAATTCCTCGACTCAAGAGCGCGCCAATGTAGCTCAAGAGATTTCTTCCCTCACACGCTCCCCACTCAACCTTGTACCCATATATGTTCTTGTATAAGTTGTTACAAAAATCGCCCAGTTAAAGGAATAAGGTATTAAATAATTATCACATGTTCGTATAACTGAAATACATTTCATATGTTAAAATTTTCTGCCGTAAACCACAAGTTTACATATCTGCACACAAATGTATGCACCAACCAAACGCATTGAAACTTTTTCCAACAATTGTAAATAGAAAATGGAGAAAAAGTTTTCTTACCAAAAGAGCACTTTAAGCACTGCTGTTACGCCACTGCATGCATATTTATGTGTACAACAGATATCTGAGGATTTAGATGTACTTACATTGTGGCAAGAGCAAACTCTGGAGAACTAAAGTTAAACTACGAAAAAACTTTTAACCACTAAACTGTTACTTTCCATCGGCGTTGGTGTAGCTGTGGCAGCATAAGCAAGCTACTTATTTTCATATGTACGTTGTGTGTATGTGTGTGTATACGTATGTACATATTTGTGTAGGTGTATGTTTAATCGATATCAAGGGATTGAAACTAATATCTCTCTATTTCAAATATTTAGCATCATTTGTCCTTGAAGTTAAATACTTTTAAATTAAGTTGAATGCAAACAAGTTGATATGTGACGCCTCAGAGTATGTTTTAATCCTTAGATAACTTTAAGAAGCTTCTTAGCCGCAAACAATTATGTTTTACTATCAGCTTCAAATCAGTTTGAAGGGTTAAATCAAACTACAGGGCGTCCGGTGGCAGAATTACGTTGTAACGTGCGTTCGCAATCGAAGCGCATTTCAAGGCCAATGAATCGTTTGCAATCACTCGTCACGTTCCAAAATCCGACGTTTATGTAATGCTCTAAGTGAAGATTTGATTCGCCCTTGGGTGCGAAGTTTCCGGACAACAAGCTCGGTGGCAAGCAGACCACGGCCTTGGCTCAGCCGGACATCGAGAACAAATGAAAATATTGAACTCGTCAAGTTCAAGTTGGCTCAGTAATCCTCATTAGTTCGTGAGACTGGCCTGGAAGTCCCCGAAACTATTGTGCATGAATGCAAGACTCCACCCCTTCAAAATTCAAATCGTGCAAGTCCTTAAACCGAACTATTTACAATTTGAGAGATGAAACCTATTTCCATTTAAATGGAAATGTAAATAAACGAAATTGCCGTTATTGGTCACTTAAAGGGCATAATCGACTATTAAAACACCAACAGCCACTTCACAGTGCCAAAGTGATGGACCATTGACCTTTTACGGGAAGAGTTACCCGTATTCGTGAGGCTATCGAGGGCATAGGGCAGCCACTTTGCAATTCAGTTATGGAAAATTTCATGAAAATCATGAAATCAAATATTTTTTTCGACTGAGCCTCGTGTTAAAACTGGATATTTAAATAAATCTGCATAATCGAAAGTTTTGAAAGGCCCCAATTTTTTTTAATTTTTCGCAAGGATGATAGATTTACAAGGATTTCTAGCTTTGAAATGAAAACTCTAAGTAAGTTTTGTTGTTGCATCCGTACACTATTTTTTAATAAGACATATTTTTTTTTTCTAAAAAATCACAAAATTCTTGCCAATATTTTACTTAGTATTCTTACTATTTGCCATATCTAAATTTATTCGACTGTGTAATCTGCATGTCTTAACATTTTTATTTCGTATTTCTTCGCCTGCAGTTTTTTGCTTGCCAGCTTTCTATTCATTCCCAACTTCGTTTTTGTATCTGTTTAGTACTAAAGTGTGCTGCACTTTTACACTCTTCAACACGTTTGAGTGCATAATACGAAATGAGGGTATAGTAAAATCAGAGCTAATGGAATTATGTGGCCATAAAGGCGTAGCTTGAAGAGCCTAAAGGTGAGGTAATTTCATAGTGGAAACAGGGCTACAAATCGTTGCAGGTGGGCCAGCAAACATGGAGCAGTAAAAGAGTTAGTAACATACATATATATGGTAATAGTCTTGTAGTTGTAAAGCAGAGATTAGGTTGCACGCTTGCTCAGGCTTTTGCAATGCCAGTCTTCTATGAGAGTACAAAAGTAAGAAACGCATGTAGATGGTAAGTAGAGACGTAGGGCACACAAGTATAAAGGAGCAGAGCTGCATGGGATCTAAAGTGAAGCAAGGGTAAATTTGTAAAATTGCAACTCGACTAAATTACAATAAAGCGATGAGCTGACTGAGTGAGAGAGGTGGGTAAGGGCAAATGAGTGCAAGATACATATATGAGCGCGCAACAGCTGTTGTCAGTTGGGATTTTCTACAGTGAAAAGTTACTGTGCAAGGGAGTTAATGGGCGCTGCTGGTTCACGTAAGAGCTGAATTTACTTTAGTGGATAACAAAAATTTAAAAAAATATGAATAAAAGTGTTTGCTTTGTTGCCAACTAATTTTGTGTCTGTAACATTTGCACCAGCTGCTTTTTTTCTGAATCTCTGAATTTTAGCTACTTTGTAGCTTCCTTGTTTTGTCAAAACCTGGCATGTTAATCAGCATTAGTTAAGTAATGGTTGCGAATCAATTGAATTGACTAGTGTTTGCTAAGTGCTGGTGATTGCCTTTTCATTCATATCAGAAGCAAGCACAGAGGAACAATAGTTGAGAACAATCGAGTTATTGCTAACAGGAAAATGATGAATCACTTTCGATAAGAAAGCTTTTGTGGTAAAATATGGAATACATCCGCAGACAATATGTACGGAAAGGTGGTTGGAGGCTACTGACATGCAGTTTAGATTTGTTCGAAAAAGTAGGGAAAAATTATGTTGGTTGCATCACCATCAGCCAATGAAGTTATATACCAGCTGTACACCTATGCACGCGCGAATAGCAATGCTGGGAGCTGAAAAAGGAAGAGAGCATACTTTTTCGAAGGTAAAGAAAATTCTATCAGAATGTTAGGTGAAAGGTGGGCGCAAATTTCGTTAACCTGTTAACCATAAGAGATATTGAGAATCACTTTGAAAATCAGCTGGATTTCCATAACAAATATCCAGAGTCCGAAAGTTTTGAATACTTATACTTGACTATGGGATTAATGGCTTTTGCGCACTGCAACCTTATGAGATCTATTGTGCAAACCCTGCTGAGGTACCCTATATTTTAAGGTTTTTAAAAGTTTTAGCCCATTCTGTGGCTTGTTGTTCCATAATTTATATGGACGCACTGCAATACCACCAAGGTGGTGTAGCCGTTTTCTACCTGCAAGACATTTACAAAGAATGTGCTCTGAATTTTCAGTGTCCATTTCACAGAATCGGCAGATGATGATCATAGAGAGACCAATTTTAAGTGTTTTTTTAATTTTTAGTGGCATCTCAGGCTAATTAGGGACTGTTGGCAGCTGGTTTGACTGATGACGTGCCACTTTCAGTGCACTCTGCCCAGGCATGTGGAGAGGTGGGTGAGACGGCAGGCCATTTTTTATGTGTTTACCCGGCTTTCGCTGGAATCAGGCTTGCTGGCCTTTGGCACTGATGTGGCACCACAAAAACTACTCAGATTTCTTCGGAGGTCAAACCAGAGTGCAGTACAATGGACTAAATGTTGCCTGAGTTCTATATATGCTAGTCTGTCCTGACAAAAAAATAAAAAATGCGTATCAGAAACTTCTCTGATCGGCGTCAGGAATTCTTCCACTTGTCGCTGATCGATAGAATTTCGCCAGTGTTTACTCCCACTTCCAGAGAAATTCGTTAATGCTGCCTTTTGTAAGTCCACAGAAAGGCTTAGAACCGATTAGAGGTATGTTTACTCATTTTTTAGCTAGATGGTACACCAATTTATTTCCCTTATATCCATCATGTTCCTTATTTCCCAAACTAATAAAACTTTGTTGAAGTCCCCTAATGTGTTGAGAAGGTTCAGGGAGTCATATACAATATTTTAGGGGATTATAGTTGATAGTTAATATAAGGGCTTTCAAAGCCGCCTGAGACATTTTCTCACTCATATCTCGATGGTATGCATTTCTGCCCGGAAGATTGTTGGGTAAAAACCCATTGGAATCGAGTTTTTTCAATTTAGGCCCATTGGCTCCCTCCCTTGTTCTACCATCTTCTAATTTCAACCTATCGTTAAAGCATATCTGGGTTTGAAGGTGATAGAATAATTGTTCTAGGTCATACGTTCATTAACGAGAACTAGAAAGTTCCTGAAGAGAATGGGTTTGGGTGATAATCTAGTAACCCTTTAAAGAACAGGAATATCTCGATAGTCGTCTAAGATCTTTAAATTCCCTTTCATATCCTCACTTTATATATCAGAGATGCCTTTTAATCTTAAATCGCTCAAACGAGCTTATTTTTAATTAAAATGGGTAGCGGTGATATGCATAAGACTAAACCTAATGCGTCAGTTGGGTATGCGTTCATTGCTTCTGTCATACCGACATTTTACCTACCTTTGACTATGGTAAAGCAAAGTTGACAAAAATAATAGTGGTTGGCGGACTGCTGGCTGAATATTTAAATGCGGAGGAGAGCTGGTGAACTTTGTGCTATACCTTTCCCAAGGCCGACACTACATTTTGGTTCGATGCCTAATAGAAAGAAACCAAAGTAAAAATTTGTGGCCATTTTTTAATTTTGGAAGAAAATGCAAAAAAAAAAAATCAAAAAAATTCAGTGTGGAATTTCTATTTTATTTTATTCCTTACGTGTGTTCAATGTAATGGGTTTTATCAGTGAATCTTCTTTACTATTAACAGTGAATAAAGACCTAACGGCTTCGTTTAGCCGGGTTATATCGTCCGAATAGATACAAACGCTGCGGCTCTCGAAGCATTCGGTGCGGTACCAGCTGACTGAGGACTGAAGCTTGTTGCGTCCAACTGGAAAGAAACGACTGGCGCGCTTTGTTAAACTCGACCAAAATCGCTTAAACGGTCATTGCGTCAATCAAGAAGAGGAAAAGTGTTCAATAAAATGACTGGATTTAATCAGTGGAGCTTCACTACCATAAAGCAGATATTTACTAAAAATCCCGTAAAATAGGATTTGCAGACAGGCAAAGATTTCTAGTTTAGATAGAACCTAATACTGGTAGTTTAGAATTGAAAGACTTATACAAATTTGAATTATGAATCTGAATCTGTTCAGAATATGTGTTCTTTGTAGAGAATTATCTACTCGAATTGTGGTGAATGACTTATTTATATGAGCAGTTTTTTCATTTCAAAAATATTCTCTGTCGAGCATGGGCCAATGTTGCAAAACACGCTTTTCTGACGTTTAATACCCGTAAAGGGAGTATACCTGTGGCCGAGAACCGTAGTAGCTTAAGTCGACTTAAGATAAAATCAAATTGTTTTTTTAATAAACAATAAATAAATAGACATTTTTATTTTTTTTCGTTACTCCTTATTTACGTTTTTTGAAAAAAAAAAATTTTAATAATGTTTTTGGAACAAGTTAACCTCAAAAAAAAAAATAAAGGAACCTTCGCTATATGTCCAAACTTTCGGCTCGACTTAAACTGGGATGTCAATCGACTACAGATATGTATAGGGATTTTTAATTAGAGGTTTTATTTTGATATTTAAAGAAAAATGCGATTTTTTAATGTAAATGAACGTTTCTGTTGTTTATTTCATTATAAAGCGGTAGGTATGCCGTTAATAGTGGAAAATAACATCAGGCAAATGACCAGCACGACCGCGCTTAAAGGAGAATATCCTTTTCATGAAATTTTCCATAACCGATTGCTAAGTGGCTGCCCTATGTCCTCGATAACCTCACGAATTCCATCTTTGAGGTCTTGAATTGACCCTGGGCTGTAGGCGTAGACCTTCTCTTTCACGGGGCCCCAAAGAAAACAGTCACAAGGCGATAAATCACAAGATCTCGGTAGCCTCTTCGAGAGATAACACGGTCCGGAAACTTTTCCCGTAAAAGATCAATGGTTTCGTTGCTTGTGTGGCACGTAGCGCCGTCTTGTTGAAAATAAACGTTGTCCAGATCAATACCATCCAATTCCGGCCATAAAAAATCGTTAATCATCCCTCGATAGCGCAATCCTTTCACCTGTAACACCTATTATTGGAAAACCCTTTTATACAAGGTGGTGCAAAATTTATCATACAATTCTAATTTTGAATTACTTTGTTCCTTAACAAAAAAATATATTTTAAGTGATGTAAATCTATATTTTGACCTTTACGCGCTCCATTGTTTGTCTATTTGTAAACTGTAGCTTTTCAGTTCACAAGTGTCAAATATGATTGACTTTCGATGCTATGTGCAAAAAATTATAAATTTTGCGATAGCGTGATTTATTTTGCGCCACCTTGTATTTCGCGCTCAAACACTTCGGATATGGTTCTGGGATGTTGTGTTTGCGCCGTTCCATGTGATGCTGGTGTCCGTTGGCTAGCGCAACAACGAACTTCTCCAAGTATTCTTTGACCGACCGCGATCTCTGCTCCCTTGCGGGTTCTAGTCCAGTGCCATTCGCGTGATGCTATCTGTTGGTTTTCCAAGCGAGTTATCTATCCATCACCACTTTCTGAGTTTGAATGGGTTTTACATTCGACGATCTTCACAGCGCGTCGTTGCCGATGGTGTTCGGCCAGAATATTCTAGAGATGTTGGGGAGTCATGTTTCTCTTCCGTACCATAATACTGACTTCGCACATGAGCTGAGTATTCGCAGTTTAGTGCGCCTGGAGATTTGCGAACTTGTCCATACTGTATGCATTCGCCCCAACGCCGCGCTTACTTTGCTTAGCGCGCTGTTGACATCTTCATCTGCTCCGCCGTCCGCCGAAATAGTGCAGCGCCGCGGTAGCAGAAGCTTTCGACAATTTTCCCCGGACAACCGTCAAACATTATACGTAGGTATGCCTTGCTTTATTTGCAATACATAACTCTATTCACTTCGCTGTGAAATAACACCTCGTTTGCCCAACTTGAGAGTAGTCACGGAGCTGAGTGTTTATCAAATATTTCACATTTTTTGGACTCGAATTAATGCGGTTTATCTTCATGGAAGTACTAAAAAGTTCTCCCGCCAAAATATTTTTTTATTAGTCCACCAGAACTGAAGATTAAAGAATAAACATAAAAATGTTTTGATCAACGAATCACTCCTAGAGAGTTATATTTAGTCTTAACATTAAGCCAGATACTAAAATCTAGTCTTTGTCGTAGCCGATTTTGAAAATATCGATTTTTAACAAAATGGCGGACGTTTGAACATAAGTATTGATTATTGGGCTAAAAATGAGTTCTTATTTTGCCTATAGAACAAAAACTATGTAACGGAAAAAAAAATCCTATGACATCTACTAGATAATGTTGTATAGAATAACCACAAAAAGCCTCAAGGCAATCGGTTTATTACTTTTCGAGAAATTTTGGGTACCAACTTGAAAAACGTGGTTTTGAGAAAAACACGTTTGAAAATTTGGGAATGAATGAATCATAAAATTTGTCAACTTACATGCAATCATCGATACCAGGCCCATAGTGCAGGTCCTCTACAGTGGACGGAATGTCCAGGGCTTCCAAATTTTCTTGTCTTCGCCGTATACGACCTTCTTTTGTAGTCTCCTGCGCTCGCAGCTCGGCTTTCGCTATGCGAGTTTCGTCTTCTTGCGCAGCGTACAAGTGCGCTCCTGGTCCAACAGATATTCCCAACACGTTCATAATTTCTAATAATGAGGTGACACCATTATTGAATGTGCATGATGCCAGAAATACAGCAATATTGACGATTTTGGCCCCGCTGTTCATCGTTTTTGGAGCTATCTTCCAAATCAGTTGGTTGAAGCTCTCATTTGAATTTTGCGTAAATCCGCCAACACAGCGTTCCAACAATTTGTCATTGCTGAGATCATTGTAGATCGGTTTGATGGCATCTAACACTATTTTTGGCAATTCAGTATAATCGTGGAGGAAATTTTTCAATTCATTTTTAGCTTTCGCTTGTTGCCACTTGCACCAGGATTCGCGGCCCTCGGGACAGAAGTGATGTTTCGGCTTTCTATCTGTTGAGCTGTAATGATAAAATGTTGCCCATATCGCTTTTTTCATATCGTCTTTGGAGTGAGAATTTCTGCGAATAGCTAAACCATAATAAACGCTTAGTTTATCTATCAGTTTTAGTGTCAATTTATTTCTTCCGCCAATTCCAGGATTGTCTTTTTTACATGCGCGAAGACGGGTGCCCATTCGCTTTTGCACATGTCCTACGCATTCTTTTTTTACAATTTCAGCCCGATTACCATAAGGTTTTGCATTTACTATTCCCGTGTACGTCTTGGAGTCGTCATCCTCCACGTAATTAGTGTACATCACTCCATGCTTTTCAACAGATCTTGAAAATAATTCTATCATGGCGTCTACTTCCATTTTACCTGCTGATCCTTCATGATTGATCTGACAATTTTGATCGTGATTGGATTTCCATGCCTCATATTGCTCGGTATTTTTGTGTTTTTTCCAATAATTACATTCAGCACAATAAGAAGATTTAACAAGAAAATCAACGACTTTTCCTGTAAACTGACCAATAAGAACCGCAACTCCATATAATGAGGTAAAACCACGTTTTCGCCACGTACCATCTCCTGAAACGAACAGTTTTCTTAAATCAGCACTGGAATCTTCTTTTTTTATTTCCTGTTGTTCTTCTTTTACAGCTTGTTTTAACACCAATTGAGCAATATTAGAAGCAGCAGAATGAATGTTATTAATAATCATATCATACGTCGATTGTTGAAGCGGAGGCGGTAAATCCATGAGTCCACAAAATTTCATAGCTCCACGCAAACCAATCCCCAATAAACGCAAGACAAAAAAAAATCGTGTATTTATTTCGTAAGCTGTGTTGATGTACGGGCACGAAGGGATGAAAGTCGGTTTGCACGACAAACAAGAAACTACAATCTTAAGACCAAGTCCTCGAGTACTTTCTATAGAGAATCGAACATCACTATTACACTTTTTACACTTTACACATTCCGACAAGGCAGAAAACACAGTCAGAAAATTCAAAATTCGATACCCGATGTTTGGATCTTCTGGTGCGGATGTCTCACGATCAGTCTTTAATTTTTTGGCACTAGAACTAATATTTTCGTCGGAAATTTTTTCGGCAGAATATCGATTTTTGGGCGGCATTTTCTTTTTGCTTCGATCTTTGCGAAAAAATCCGGTTCGATGATCTTTTCGAGAACCTTTACTTCTTATATCCATTTTTCTCTCAATATTTATTTGGAAACGAAAATTCACTGAACTGCTTAGTTGAACGAACGGCAAGGTACTGACAAAACGTGTCTATTACCCTCATACCTGGAGCCAAGCATGCCCAAAAACCCAACACAATAGAATGCCGGAGTAAGTTTAGAAGCTTCGTACAAGGGTCGCTAACCGCCTCTACCTGCCTGTCAGCTCCGGCCCATAAAATCAAGTTTCACGTTCTCGGCTGTAACTAGCTTATTTATCGAAATATTACCTTTTCCTTTTCACTAGATATTCTAGAGCCCTCAAACTTTAAGAAAATGCAAAAAAAAAAAAATCGATTTTTCACGACCTTCTAGGTGTATATCTCCCCTTAATGAAGTTTCGCGCGCTGGAACCGAGAACCGCTTAAAAATGACGTGACAATACTAACATTTATGTGACAGCTACCACATATATACTTTCAAAACGCTA
Organism: Anastrepha ludens; assembly: GCF_028408465.1. Lineage (NCBI taxonomy): Eukaryota > Metazoa > Arthropoda > Insecta > Diptera > Tephritidae > Anastrepha > Anastrepha ludens. Next base: position 114,762,882 of record NC_071501.1, read on the forward strand.
ATTTAAGTTTTAATTGCTTTATCCTTTATTTATAAGCGCAAATATTTAAAAGTGAAGAATATTGGATCTCGCGAGCTGAAAATCATAAAATTTAAAAGCGAAAAAAGGAAAAAACTTTTGGAAAGCGGATCAACGCACGTCGAGTATTAACAACATTTTCTCTCATAAATCCCATGCTGAACATTCACTCACACCAGCATACGTTTTCTACATTCGAAGCTCGAAGGCCGCTTTATTTAGGTGGGCGATCAGCAAAACTTTGATTTACCATAGCTCAAATAGAAATGCAAAATGTAGAATAAAAACAAATAAAAAGTAAAATAAAAAATGTTCCTGCTCACACGCAAATTGATGCTTTTGCCACTCTAGAGATAGAAATAAGTTATTTTATGTTGTGCAATATTCAACTTCAATTTTAGAGGCATTAAAAATTTAATAGCATCACCGCTTAAAATGTTCAAATATTTATTATCCAAAAAAAAACTACATAAATAAAACTGACACAAAAACATTCCACAATTGTGGAAATATATAAATATTTTGTCGTATATGCAAATATATTCATTACAAATAGTATTTTACCTACATATATGCATGCCGGAGTGTGTGTGGGTGTGAATTAGATGGTAAAAAATATTTTTGCAATTCATTCAAATCAACTAATGCCGCTCGTTCACTTATCTCCAGCCTTGTATGTGTGCACTCTGGTATTCTGAAGCGTATGTATGTAAAATGACGCAGTGTTTGAGAAAATTAAAGGCTTCATACTTTTACTTATTTTTAATAAATAATACTAAGCAATATCCTAAAATAAACGAGACTTGATAAGGCTTATGGTAAAGGAGACCATATAGAGAGCCAAAATTATATGAGAAACATTTTTGTGCTATATTTTTGGCAGTTCATTTTCATTTTTCTAGTATTCATTCATTTTATTTTTTATATTATTTTTTCTGAAAGGTAAAAAATAACCAAATATGAAAGAGGTAATGGTATAATATGTTCAAGAAAATTATTCTTGCCGTATTCCACATAAAATTGTTGAACGTATGTATTACTGTTGAACTGTTATTGTAAGGTTCTTCTAGTTTCATATGCCATTTCACCCTAAGAAGGGCGAAAATTTGAGATAGGTATCAACTTTAACTTTTCAACTCCTTCTACCAGAAAAATGTGAAACACAGATGGCGCTTCTGGCAGTAAGAAGACGTTGTTCCTAAGCTACGACAGGTGGGAATTCCCACTACTTGGGACTGGTAGCGACAGGCTAATCACTTACCCTGTCAGATATCTAAATAGATTAACGAAACCAACGCAAGACTGAGTCTTGTCGAGGCCCTATACTCCCGAGAGGAGTGAACAAGAAAAAAAATAAACTTTAAAAACATTGTATGACTGACATTATTTTTTGATTCTCTTTTCCATATTCCATTGGCAGAACCATCTATATTGAAATGAAAATTAAATAAAAAAACAAAATGGATCTACAATCTGAGACTCAACCAATTCTTGAGACCATAGGTGTAAGCATAACAAACTTGTAACATCATGGATGCCAGAGCACATGTCACAATACCTGAAAATTAGGCATCAGACTATTTAGCTTGGGTAAACTTTGGCCAGTTTTTTCTGTTATGGAGGGTTTTTTTTTGGTGGGTGAGGTAGGGCTCAAAATGCCTTCGCACTTACAGCGACCAACGTCTACTGCGTGGTGTGGTGTGGCCACTAAAATGATTCCTCCTCTCCTTTTGGGAAGACACCCTTCCCGGAACTGCTTTCTATATTACATCGGGAGCGCGCAGAACGGCACCCATAAAGGACCAATTCTATTCACCCACGTCTGGGTCCACCATATAGGAGCCAGCTTTCATGCTATAGGCTCGTCTTCTTGTGTCTCTATCTGTGCGGCTTAGCCTTGTTGCACTGTATCGAGGCCAATCTTTTTTTTCGTAGTACGTTCTCGATGTATTTTTTTATAGCGATCCAGCTGTCCTCGCGTTCGAACATTTTGCTGATTATCGAGGGGTCACCATCAGATATTCAGCCTTATTGCGAACCCTGCTCACTCAATTGGGAACTAGCAGAGGTGTAGAGCTAAGTATTTTGCATTCACTGAATAAATGGAATTATAAATAATTTATGGTAATTTTTTAAGAATATAACCTGAGGTAGAAAGATATGAAAATGGAGGGATGCATCTTGACAAGAAGTTCTAATAAGCACTCTACCACTCCCAAAACTTCATCCAGGTACAATTTTTTCCCTACATATATATAATATTTATATATACATATATCTATATTTATGAGGTCTAAAATGGAGAAGGCTAAATAATAAGAAAAAGAGTATTTTTTTTGGGCACAGCTTAGATTATGTTACGGTAGTTGCTACTCTCTTTAAGGGTGCAGAGGAGCCCATATAGATCTGGAAACCCATTGTAGTACCAGTAGTTTGCGCTCAAGTTCGCTCGCTAATTCCAAAAGTGGTGAAGCCACTTCGTCTCTCTAATAAAGGATGAAATGTGGGGATGGCTACGTCTTCAACGTCTACCAGACATCCAAACAAGTACAATTTTAGACAGCGACGCCAAGTCCTGGTAAGCGCAGAATGGTGCAGAGAAAGTGTTCAATGAACTCTACCTCCTTCTCGTTCCTGCGGCTGCGATAAAAGTTATCAGAGGGAAACCCTTGAGGTTCCCAAGTGTTCCTATTAAGCAGTGCCCGGTGATGATATCAACTAATGTACTAATGGAAAGCTACTCTAAATTGTTGAGGAATGTAGTTCTGTCCTCATTCCTTCTAGGCCAGATCTGACTAGTTACCTCATTAGTAGGTTTAGTTGTTCATCTACTGTTTCGCGATGTTCATCGACCTAATACAAAACTTTCTTCAGGGGGGAAAAGGATGCCCACATACTAAATAGAGACTAGTTCCCCTCCTTGCCATCTCATCCGCGATACAATTTCCAGGAATGTCTCTGTGTTTATTAACTCAGACGACGTTCGTGGTGCCTGCTCATTTGAATAGTCATACATTCAATTGCTACTTTGGAGGAAGTATTATTCCACTGCAAAGATGGTAGCTTGACTGTGATGGCGATCGGTTGTGCTAAAACGGACGACGTAGTAGTCAGACTTAAGTTCAGCTGCAGCACTTCTGAGTGGATGCCACTCCTCACTCTATTATTGAGTCTTGAGGCTACAGTAAAGGTAGTCATGCAGTGAGCCTACACATACATACAAAGATATCTATGGATATACATATCTAATAGAGTCTCAAGAGCCTTGGTAGGGTAGAAAGAGCGCTCTTGGATTCTGTTGGCTATAATAGTCCAACATGATTATTTCTTCTTCTCGAGCAGTTGCGTTAGTGTCTCTGGGGACGAGTTGCGAAACTGTCAATAATGGTTTGAGTATATCTTGAGTTCATGCAGAAATACAGTTTTTCACAAAATAAATTTTTATAGGACAAATGAACTTATTGAACAAAGTACTGCTATTATTTTGGCTGCCTCATTTTAGAGATTGATAAAATACATCCTTAAACGTCCTGAAAAGTTTGTAAAGAAAGTATGTTGCGTATTTTCTATTCGGGATTCGGCAGAAATTATGGGCTGTCGATGGGGTTTTCTTTTTTATAATTATTTTTAACGTGGGTTAGCTAACCATTAGGTTAGGTTGGGCTAAGTTGACTTGGTTGACTTACAGTCACGCATAGACCTGTTCGGTCCTTAGCGATACCAGATGGAGTTCATTACTTATGCGTTTTAAAACAGTCCACCCTCATGGTGCCTGTTTCTATCGCGAATTTAAGGAGACATTTTCAACCCACTGCTGAGAAAATACCGTTCAAGCGATGCAACGGCTTGAAAGTTGTTATGAGGACTCCGCTCCATCAGAAACAACAATAAAATGATGGTTTGCTGACTTCAAGAGTGGTCGTAGAGACACCGAGGATGCACAACGCAGTGGACGTCCAAATGGGGCAGTAACATAGGAAAACACCAAAAGAATCGTTTTTAATGATCGAAGCGTAAAGTTGCGTGAGTTAGCTGACATCGTAAAGATGTCACAAGAATGTCTTGGCTTTATATTGCATGAACAGTTGACTATGAGAAAGCTCTGTTCAAAGTAGGTGCGGCGTTTGCTCACTCTTTTGTTTTATATTATCAAGACACGGCACCTTGTCGTAAGTCACTCAAAACTATGGCAAAACAACATGAATTGAACTTCGAATTGCTCACACATCCACCATATTCACCAGATTTTACTCCCAGCGGCTACTGGCTGTTCGCAGACCTAAGAAAATGCTCGGTTGAATGAAAAGGCCATTGCTGAAACTGAGGCCTATTTGGAGGTAGAATATAAATCGTTCTACAAAAGTGGTATTGAAACGTAAGAGCGTTGCTGTAATGATTGTGTTGTTTTTGAAGGAAATTACGTAGATGAAGAAAGCTAGTTTTGAACAAAAAATATGTGTTTTCTTAGTTTTTTAACGTGTTTTTTTTTAGGATTGAGATTTTCAGTGCATGTGGTATATAATGTTCATATTGATTTTGGTATTTCGTTAACGATAACCGGAGATCGAGAGACCTCGTATTTCGCTATGTTGTCTCCTATCTCATCTCGTCTACAATGCCCTTATGGCTTGGAACCAAGTAGAAATTCAGCTTACAATTCGCTATCAACCTTTCTACTGTCCTCTGCTCTGAAGATCTGCCTTGGACTTTATGCCAAATGCGGTGTAATTGCCTTAGTGGCTGCCTGACTATCTATTGAAAACGTTAACCTTGGAGTTGTTGTTGAGTTAACCACGAGCTAGGTCTGCTGTCTTTCGAACTACGAAAATCTACAACTACAAGGCTCTCATCATGCCCGTCCTAATGCATGGCGCAGAAGCGTGGACGTTGACAACATTCGATGAAGCGTGGACGATGACAATATCCGATGAGGCGACGCTGGGAGTGTTTGAGAGAAAGATTCTGCAGAAGATTTTGACCTTGCACGTTGGCAACGGCGAATATCGCAGGCGATGAGCTGTATGAGAAGAATCTGGAAGCTTCTACGACTTCCTGAAACCCAACTCTGGACAGCATATCTTAGCCTCTAAAAATCAAGTGTCTTACGTTTGGAGCTGAAAACCTTACGCCAAAACGTAAAGTAAGTAAATAAGAATTCAAATTTGTGAGAGAGCTCACAACGTTATTTTTAAAGCGTTTGAATTATAGTTTTTTGTAAGCTATGCTATATTATTCCAGAGAGTTCTATCTTAATAATGAAAATCTAAAAAGTTCTATTTAATGCTGAATATTGCACTCAAAAATTAAATTTTTCAATCGCTCGCAGTCATCTAATCGAATCCTGTATTAGAGAGCGCACCAATTAATATTGTTTTTCTTTTTGCAACTGTGACGTTTTTGTTTGATGCGGGCGATTAAATGCAACTGCAGCAAATTTTCCAACCATGAAATGGCTATTAAAAGCGAGCTTACGCAATCGCTAACCAATCGGATGCCAATAGGATACAGGTACGCACTCACTGAATAACACAGAACTAACCACTACAGCTAACAGCTCATTAGCTATGCAATCAGTTAGCCATAGACTACTTGTTGCTAGAATAGGGGTGCAGGTGGGTGAAGCAGTGGAATGAGTGATAAGCAGATCGCTCGATACAGCTGCGCTTGATGACACTAATTGAACCGATGGCGCTTAAACAAAAACACTGGCGCACAAAATCCATTAAAGCATGCATACATTCATGGCCAGTCATGTGCGTTGGAGATTTAAAACACACATATGCACTTATACATACGCACATACATACATAGTTACATGCTTAGGAATATGGCTTTTAAATTGGCCTGTGTCTGGTTAGCTGTTGTTAATGGATGTATTTGTGCATGTATGTATGCGTACATGTATGGATGCGTGTATGGACGCCGTATGTATATATGTATGCATGTATGTATGCGTGCATGTATTATATCATGTGCATACATGCACTTGCGCCCATAATACCGGTTTAATTAATTTGAGTCGGAAATTCGCGTGCTCATCATGTTTGCCAAATCAATTTTACCCATTTGCAACGCACTTCCGGCGAGAGAAAGGGAGAAAGATATGCCCACCTTCAACTGTCTCACAGACAGCTAATTCGAAGGGCAGTCGTCGTCCACTTGTCAGAGGTAGTGGGCCAGAAGCGCTTGTCAATGCAGCCTCAAAGGTTGCGGTTCGTAGGCCACATTGTCACTGGCGATATGCGAATTAAGCTACCGCTATTGTTGTTGCCCACCTGCTGCTGCTTTCGCCATTGTATATGTTGCGGTGTGTGGGGGTCTGCGGTCACTTGCATCTGTACCAATACCCGACATATACATACATATATCTACACTTGCTTTCTGACCCGACTAGCAACTACATCCTGCCTACGCAAACACCATCGAACAAGTACAGGACTCGCCCGTCGCCTACACCTTAACACACATAAGCATATTTAAGTACATGCGAATGGAGGTAGATACATACACATATGAATCTGAAATGTTTGTGCATTCACATGTGTATAATTACAGTCACTGCCTCTGTAACTGCATGCAACATGTGACCTTCGTATGAGTCTGTCACATTTGTGCTCTCTCCCTTTGTACTGCATGTAATATGGATGCCCTTTTGACATTTTCAAAAAACCTAACATTCCAGAGAAATGCACAGTTCACAGTGTAGCGTCTACAAATTATCTTTGGCCAAAAATAATTGATTTGCAAATCCTTCAATTTTTTATTTTGGATGGATTTATTTAGTTCTGCCATAAATTCTGTTACAAAGTAGGTTCGTTAAATATATGAAAATATAATACTCTTTTTTTAATGAAGTTAGTTTTATTTAATCATGTAAATATGAAATGAAAAAAGTTTAATTTTCATGTGAAATGGTCACCATTTGCTTTTGCACAGGCCTTTAAACGATTAGGCGTTTCAGCTGATATTGACGTCGCTGCCGGAACTAATGATTGTTTGAAAATTTCCAAATTTCTGTGAGGTTTTCGACAGGCCATATTCTCCTATTCTGACCACAAATTGTAGTCCAGTGGATTGACATCTTGCATAAGGCAAATCTTCTGCAGCTATGAACCCAGGGATATTATTTTTTGGCCACTGCTGGGTGTTTTTTACCTTATGGGCTGGAATGGATTCTTGCTGGAAGATCCAACGCTCTCCATTGAAGAGAGTACAACTCAATTGCTTCACCACTCCTTCTCGGACATTCTCCTGGTACACTTTTGCCCCGGTCTTAACCAGAAATGAAGAGATGTAACGCCTTTACAAGACACTCCCAACCAAACCATTACGGAGGCTGGATAGTGGGCACGCCGAACCCTAAGAAAATTTTTTGCGTCTTTAGAAGTTTTAGGATAGATTTAGTCGTTTTGCTTTTTAAAAACTTCTTTAGCAGTGAAAACTTTCTCATCTGTGAAAAGAACATATTCAGGGCCGTTGACCGCGTGACAACGAAGAAGCTGCTTACATCTGTCGATTTTCTTCAAAAGATGACCAGTTGAGCGACGGAATGTTTTCATGTGGAGATCATCTCTAACTAGTCTTGACATGGATCTGGTCGATGCATTCATTTCTCTCGACATGATTTTCTGCTTTCTTAGGGGTTTCTCGAACGGCCTTATGGTTGCACTGGTTTGAACCACGCGAGGATGATCGCTTCTTTCTCTGTCTGTCATTCTCGAAATTTTAAGTTTTGTCGGCAATTCGCAAATCTCACTTGCACTTTTATGAGACTTATTCAATTCAATCACTGCAATGCAATTTTCCCAGCTCCCCTCTCTATTAAAAACAAATTTGGCACGAAACTATCTTTCTTGTGAAAACCGGTGCCAGTTGGAAACATGAAGTGAAGCCGAGTCCTAACGCAGAGGAGCCTCCCTCTTCCCCTGATACCATCAGCTGGTACCGCATCGAATACTTTCAGAGCCTGAGCTCTGAGCTCCCTGAGTACTTCAAAAAAGTCCAATGTATCGAGTGTCGGAATAATATTAATCTTGAGGTTGACTTTCCTTTCTTACTTGTTTTAAAACCTCTTTTGGTAAGAGGCCTGTGTACTGAAGTCAATTAGAATAGATGGACAAAATAATCTTATTCCACACTACATCACCACATCATCTGAAATTTGGTGTGTTCCTTAACTCTTAATAGGTTTACTTCCATTTCTTTCGTCCTTATTTACATTTCTGTTGTCATTGCTTCCATTTCTTTAGTCTATACTTCCGTTTCTTTAGTCCTTACTTCAATTTTTGTAGTCCTTACTTCCATTTCTTTAGTCCTTACTTCCGTTTATTTAGTTTTTACTTCCGTTTCTTTAGTCCCTACTTCCGCTTCTTTTGTTCCTACTTCTATTTCCTTCTTTACTTCAAAGATGTGTTTCTCAGCTGCGACTTGTCGATATTCTTCAAGAAATTTTTTTCGTATTTGATTTGATTTTCCCACAAATTTTGCCGTAGCTGCACTGTGACGATTCGGTTCTTGATTTTGTGATATTCGGTTGAAGTTTGTCCCTCCTGCTGTTATTGTGGTTGTGTGCAAATTCCATTCTCTCGTCCACACAACCGCACACATACAATACATACATACGAACGTGCTTAGCAGGTCTTGTATTTGTACAATTTTAATGAAAATTTAATGCCCGCCAGCAAATAGAGAACATAAAACGAAATCAGTTTGCAGTTCGCTTTGAAAGATTTCAACTCCATTTGACAGCGCACCACACAACAACATGGAAGAGCAACGGGTAGAAAGACCAAAAAATCACTCATCATACATACATGAATGTATACTCCTAGTGATGGACAGTGCGAGGTCAGACGTGGAATTAGAAGAGAATTGTGAGGGCAACAGACACTGATTTGAGCAATGATGGCTTAACACACAAACGTAAAAGCGCATACAAACTCATGCATGTTGAATGTTGTTTTCAAATGACTTTGTTATCTATTTTCAGTGTCGATTAAAATTTCAGCGATTTTGTTTGGTATTTCGATGTTTGTTTTCTGTAAACCATTTTACATATTTCGAAGTACTTCAACTAGTTTTTCTCCTTTCCCCATGATTTGACGAGAAATGTTTCAGCTTTAAATGATTTAAAATGGAGGGCGAATTTAAGAATAGAAAAATAGATACTTAGTGGATAAGATATAAAAGTGTCACAGAGCAGATTGATATTGAAAGTAAAATGATCTTTTCTATTCTGATAATGTGCCACGCAGGTGATATGCAATCTTTGCTATACCTAAAAAATACGAAGAGGTCCTTGGTAGCCGCATTCCTAAAAGGGAGTGGGCCAGCTATATTTTTGCTAATATTTATTAACCCAGTTTCAGCCAGGACTGGACATTCGCATAAAATATTTGCAGACATAATCTGTAATATGTTTCAGTAAAGAGATCGATTCAGTGTAGACGCGAATGCAACCGATTTTGATGGGTGAGTACACTTATGAAAAATGTCCAAATCATCAAATCAACGTCGCCTCTGTAATAGGAGTATCCAAAAAGCTTCGCTTGCCTGTGGTTTCCAATGCACTTAAGAACTTAACCTGCTCTCAATATATCCAGACATTTATTATATGATACTATTTTTTCGAATTCCGCGTTTGACCACAACAGCAGGCGAACTCCATCATGTCATGAAATTTTCTGTAATTATGTAGTAGCAGGGTAAATGCTGATCAATTTAGAGGTATTGGATTTTAAATTGAACTAAAACAACGAGAATACAAATTGATTGGGCAATATTTATTATTTTTCTGTAGAACCATTCATGACATTTACTTTTTAAAAATATGTCCTTTCAAATGTTGGCCGCAACTGCGCCATAATTCGGCCATCCGTAAACACCAATTTTGAATGATGCGCTGGAGGACTTCGGTAGATATCTCGCGAATAACTTTGGTTTACAATGCCTCAATCGAAGCTGGTTTATCCACAAAGCACTTAGACTTTACATATTCTCACAAAGAAAGGTCGGAAGGTGTGATATCACGCGATCTTGGCGGCCAATCTACTGGTCCGAGATGAGAGAAAAATGCCTTACCGAAACGACGAGCGCTATATGGCAAGTAGCGCCGTCTGCTGTCTTGTTGGAACCAAATATTTTGAAAATAACTGACTTGAATTTCCGCTATCAAAAGTCGTTTATCATGGCGCGATAGCGTTCGCCATTTACTGTTACATTGGCGCCAGCCTCGTCCTCGCCTCGATCCAATGGATGTAATGGCTGTTCTTGAATGACTTCGAATTGCTCTTCACCCCAAATATGGCAATTTTTCTTATTGACGTAGCCATTAAGTCAAAATTGGGACTCATCGCTGATTGCCATAAGTTCGCCTGAGCGCGCGATGAACACTTTTCACAGAACGTCGATTTTCGTAATACAATTATACCATTTATAAATGTTGTTGAGGGTCAAGTCTTTGCATGTTGAAATGTCAATGAATACTGAAAAAAATTTATTTAGTTTGATAGTAAATGCGCCTTATCTGTCGAAAAACTCCTATTGGAAAAGCATCTCCAGTCTGATCACCCTTTATTACAATATAATTGTTGTGAATCATTTTATTTTAAAATTTTCATCATATTTTTTATCAGAGTAATTTGTACTTGTTTAAAGTAAATGTCTAAGTTTCAAACTTTTTCAAGATGTATAAAAAATCATAAAATTTTAATCAAAATTTCCAAATTTTTTATCAGTATTTTCGAAAAAAAGGTACGCAATTTTATAGCCCATTAAATTTTACTATAATAAAATTCTTGGAGGTGTGAAGGAAATGCGTAAGGAAAATAAATTATCGGTAGATAGGTAAGATGGCATAAGTAGCACTTACGTGCCGTTTTGATACCATAATGTGGACCACTACCTGTGAAAGGATTTAGGGAGGAGAGAAAACCGTCTACAGCCATCCAGTGCTGTTGATGTAGCGGAGGAGGGAAAAGGGATCTAGGCTGGAGAATTTGTTCAAGTCATCCCCAAAGGGCACGCTAAAGAATCTCAAGCGCCTAGCCGCCAGAGCCGGACATTTGCAGAGAAAGTGTTCCACTGTCTCTTTCTCTGCAGGATCCCCACATCTTCTGCAATAGGGGTTGTACGGAACAGTGACCAGTGAACACCGCAATGAGTTTGGAAATTGAATGGCGGGGGATTCCCATTACCTTAAGCGTTCTGTTTCTATCGTATTAAGAACATAGTGCTTTTGAAATAGCACACGATAAATTATCAAAAATTAAAGAAATTTCTCAACCACTTCAAACTTGCTGTTTGTCGTACTAAAATTTAAAAAGTTATAAAACTGCGATACCGCAAGTTCTTTTTTATTTTGATTAAACAATTTTTAAATTTTAGAAAACTTCGTCGAATTTTTAGAAAATTTTGTCCAATCTTCAAGGATTATTATGGTACTTGTTTTTGTAAGAATTTTATTAATAAAAAAAGGTTGAATAAATAAGTAAATAGTCAAAACCTGTTAATTTGCCTTTATAAGAACTTCGGGTGGCGTGTAGAAGGAAGAAATGAGGAAATGAGTTTGTTAATTAGCTGAAATAATGATATACGTACATAAATAACTCTAGTACAATTTGAAGTTTAGCTAATGTCAAAAAAGTATCAATAGATTTCAGTTTTGACCACAGAAGTCAACTTCAAGGCAGACATGCAAATGTTTGTTTGTGCCTCCCTCTTTGTGGCATCTTCCGTTAAGTCTTAATTAAACACTGTTCGCCCTGATTATTGTCTTGGCTAAGTATGCGCCTAATTCGCACTCAAGGCGTTTTTGCATACATAAATCAAATCCCTAATCTTTATGCATGTGCGACTGAATGTGTGAGTGTATGTAGCAAATAATAAGTAAGTGCAATCGCATTATAAACTTTACAAGATGAGTGCATTACAGTAAACTGACAAGCAGAGATTTATCATAGCACACCACTACACTGACAAACTGTAAATAGCAGACCATCTATCATTTATTTACACCTTTGCTAATTTGCATTGTGGTCATTTGTGAGGTAAATGGCTTCATGCATCCAAATGCACGTACAATATTTGCATGTGTATGTGTATGTACATATCAGCTATCATTAAATGCACTCAATTAAAATAATAATACCACAACTGACAATCACACCGCATTATTGCCATTCAATATTGTTGATGCCTGTTAATAGAGTTCGTTTGTGCAACATTGACAAATATCTAATTGTTACTTAAATATTAATGTTTTATTTAAAATAATAAGCAAATAATAAGCAAAGTCAACAGCGAAAGCTCTTGCTAGAGCGCAACAGAAACCTCCGCATACTAGCATATTTAAGTATAAATGAAATTTTCATATGACCCAAACTGGCGCTTTGTACATTAGTTTTGGCGAATTGATCAGCCGAGATCAGGTCATACTGACTACCAGCTAGAGCGCTGAAGAGGTCTTCCAGGAGGTACTTTACCCAAACGGGTGTTTTCGACAGATCACGCGTGACTACTTTTTTTAGTATTCATTGACATTTCATCACGGAAAAACTTACGCCTCAACAACGCTTACAAATCGTACAAATGTATGATGAATGTGAAAGATGTTCATCGCGCGCTCAGACCAATTTATGACGATCAGCGATGAGGCCCATTTTCGGCTTAATAGCTAAATCAATAAGCAAAATTGCTGTATTTGGGTTGAAGAGCAACCCGAAGCTATTCAAGAACAGCTATTTCATTCATTGAAAACAACCGTTTGGTGCGGCCTATGGGCTGAATGAATCAGCGGTCCATATTTTTTCAAAGGCGAGGGCGAGGCTGGCGCCAATGTAACAGTGAATGGCGAACGCTCTCGCGCCATGATAAACGACTTTTTGATGCCGGAAATTGAAGCCTATGATTTGTAAAACATTTGGTACCAACAAGACAGTGGATGGCAATACTTGCCATATAGCGCGTGAAGCAAGGGAACAATGGATTTACTGCGACGTCGGTGAGCAATTTATCTCTCGTCTCGAACCAGTGGACTGGCCACCAAGATCGTGCGATATCACAACGTTGGACTTTAATTCATTTATTTATTGAATGCTTTGTGGATAAACCAGCTTCGATTGAGGTTTTGGGTTGAGGTTGCCGGATCAATTTGAATTTCCGCTGTTTTATTTCAATTTAAAATCCGATACCTCTAAATTCATCACCCTTTACATACGTACTAGCATGCATACAACAGCTGCAACTCATATAGCCAGCGTTTGTTCCAGCTCGAAACATTTCTTGAACTCTATTTGCGGCATAGTCAACGGAGCCAACTTCGATTTTTTCATTACTTCCTTTCGGATGTTAAATTGAATTCTAGGTAGTGGTATTTTGACACGAAAAATAATGAATTAAAAAAATGGAGCAGGGAACCATATAAGGTGAATTCGATGGCTATTAGATGGTACCTCTTTCGTTCTTGGTCAAAAATTCACAAATAACAATGTCAAAAGGGATAATGTTGCAAAATCCACGAGTTGTTTTCCTACAAATCCTTTTTTTTTGTGAATTGCTTCACACAAACGTTTCATAACGTCCAAGTAATAGTCCTTATTAACTGTCTGACCATCTGGCAAAAATTGTGGTTCATAAAAGCCTTGAGCATCGGCTTCTTTTTTGACTGAAAATTACGTGTTTTTTAGGTCTCATTCTCTCTTTTAGGTTCATTTGGAGTTCTCCACTCAATGATGTTACTGGCCTGATATCTGGATTACTTGTCGTATTCATAAACCCACGTCTCGTCTCCAGTAATGACGCGTTTAATGAATGTTGAGCCGGACTCCGCCATGGAAACACGTCATTGGCGATAGCAACGCGGAAACTTTTTGTAACGGGTGATCAATCATGAGGTGCTTTTTTCAATAGTTAAAAAAAAACAAAAATGTAAATTATGTTCAAAACCTTTATTTATCATTTGAAAGGACATTCTTTGACATTTACTTTTTGAATATGACTTCATTCAAATGTTGGCCGCAACTACGCTTAAGGTGGTCCATTCTGAAGGTCCAATTTTCAATCACTCGTTCGAGCATTTCGACTGGTATGTCGTGAATAACACGCGTAATGTTGGCTTCCAGAGCTTCAATCGTAGCTGGTTTATCAGCATAGACCTTGGACTTCACGAATCCCCAAAGAAAAAAGTCCAAAGGTGTGATATCACAAGATCTTGGTGGCCAACTCACAGGTCCTAAACGTGAAATCAGCTGCTCTCCGAAATGACTTCTCAATAAAGTCATTGTTTCACGAGCTGTATGGCAAGTGGCTCCGTCTTGTTGAAACCAAATGTCGCAGAGATCATTAGATTCAATTTCAGGTAGCAAAAAGTCCGATATCATGGTACGGTAGCGAGCACCATTCACAGTTACGTTGCGGCCATCATCATTTTTGAAAAAATATGGACCGATGATTCCACCAGCCCATAAACCACACCAGACCGTTGTTTTCTCTGGGTGTAAAGGTAGCTCTTGAACCTGTTCTGGTTGCTCTTCATCCCAAATACGGCAATTTTGCTTATTGACGTAACCATTGAGCCAGAAATGCGCCTCATTGCTGAACAAAATTTTGCTCGAAAACAGCGGATCTTCTTCAATCTTTTCAAGAGCCCAATCAGCAAAACGGTGACGTGCAGGAAGGTCATTTGGCTTTAGTTCTTGTACGAGCTGTATTTTGTATGCTTTTAAATGAAGATCCTTCCGTAAAATTGACCAAGTTGTTCCATACGACAGTCCAAGTTTCTGAGAACGGTGCCGAATCGATTCATCGCGGTTTTCACGTACACTCTCTGCTACTGCCGCTATATTCTCAATGCTTCTTGCTGGACGTGGTCTATTCGGTCGAGAATTATCCACCAATGAATATTCGGATTCAAATTTGTTGATGGTATGTCGAATAGTGTTTAAGGCAGGCCGATTATGTTGACCATAATGCGGTCTAAGCGCACGAAAAACATTTGCCACAGAACGCTGATTTTCATAATACAGTTGAACAATTTGTAGACGTTGTTGCGGTGTGAGTCTTTCCATGATGAAATGCCAAACGCTGTTCAACAAATCCACGATGACAGTTTGCCACAACTCGCGCGCGATCTGTAAAAAAACGCAAATGAAAAAAACTCCTCTTAATTGATCACCCGTTACATGAAATTCGGGTACGGTTGGTACCAACTTTGCAGCAACTCGGTGAAAACCCATATCATTAACTACAATGTCCTGAATGGATCCATAAACAACGTTCCTCTGCCAGGTCTCTGATGGTTAATTTTTTGAATTTATTGATCAGCTTTCCTATCATTTTATTAATATTTTTATCAGTTTACGATGTCGACGACCTGTCACTACGTTTGTCATCCTCGATGTACTCGTGATCGCTTTTGTAGTGTTCATGCCACTCGTAAACTGTTTTTTTTTTCGTTAGAGTATCTTTACCGAAACAGTTGCCTAACATTTCTAAGGTTTTCGAACTTTTGAGTACATTTTTAATGCAAAATTTAATACAAACTCGTTGCAAATACAATTTTATTTTTAAAACTGTAAAAAATTGGAAAAACGGATTTACTCACTCTGGCTCAACTTTTGCAAACTTCAAGCAGTGGTGATAAAATTTTGGTAGAAATGGTAATCGCAAATGTGGCAACTTTAAAAACCTAAATTCTAAATCCGTTGACTTGGAACTACACTTGGCGGTTGTTCAGCGAACTTTTTGATCGAGGTGGTATACAAGGTCGCGCGAAATTCATCATACAATTTAATTTTTGGCTGCCAGCCTTATTACTAAACTCCAAAAAACAGAAGTATTTCGAGTGGTGGAAATCTTTATTTCGACCTTTGCGTGCTCCATGGCTTGTCTGCTTGGTTACTGCAGTTGTCTATTTCACGATTGCGAATTATGATTGACGTGCGATGCCTTTTTAAAAAAGGTATAATTTTTCGTTAGGCTGATTAATTTTGCACCACCTTGTATATAATTGGCGCTCACATTCTTTCCTCATTGCTTGACCGAGCTCCTCCTCCAATTTACGGTGTGCGTCTTGGCAATCACGCACCTACACAGTCGGCCACGGCCGCTGCCTTACATTCAATTTTTTTTTTCAATATGGGAAAAATGTCATGAAATTTTAACATTTCATGCCCTTACATATTTTCTTTGAAGTTATCAGAAAAAAATTATAAAAAAGGCTATACTTCAACGCCAATTTGCAAGTGTTTTAAAAACGATGATTGTAAGCAAAAAGTTATGGATAAATGAAGTTTCAGGTCGTTTCTGCGCTGGTGACATTCCACGCTCTGGCAGGCCCATCGTTGAAAATGTGAATAAAATCATTGAGTTCGTCGAATTGCAGCGGTGTACGAACATTTATTGCATTGCACAAAAACTAAAACTTGGGCAAAAAAAAATGCCTCTAAATCAGATTATCCTAATTATGCTAATTTAATCATTGAAATAAAGCGAAAAACGCGCAGCACTTTGTAATTCACTCAGTATAAATACAACTCCCTCATTCCTTGTAATTATATCTACATAATTTCATATACAAAAATGTAATTAACTAATTTTTCTAGGAAAGTTCATTAAACGTTTGCTTTGAAAGTTCCAAAAAGCTCTACAAAGTTCAGCGCCAAGTACGCGAAATAGTCAATAAAGAGAAAGGAAAAGCAGTAAAGTGATTAAGACATTTTTTTTTCCTTTTTGTTTCATGTATTCCTAATTGGTGTGTTTATTGGACTGCCTGCGGCCATTGTAAGCGCCATCGTAGTTTGGGAATACTTTAACGAGTCTTTCATGGCACCTTTCAACAGACGTAAATAAACACCCTAATAATGGCGCCGGACAAATTGTTACACCGAATATTTTTTTGGCACCTTTCAGTTATGCTGGCAGTGGCGGAGAAAAAGCTGTGGAGTAAACATAAAAAAATGAAATATAACAAATATATTTAACCCAATTACAGGTCAGTTAACAGGGCAAAGAAATAGAAGGCAAAGTAGCCAGCAGCATTTGGCCCTACACAGCAGTCGGCTGCCAAAACGAAATTGCAACCCTAGACCATTTTACGCTTTTAGCCTTGCCAGCCATCAGTTACTTTCTATGAAAACGATGTAGTTTTATTGCTATTTTATGTTTTATTTTGTTGCCAGCAGCGAAAACGCTACAAGTTGCTAATTTTTCCAAAAAACAAACAAAAAAGACAAAGAAGAAGGCATATTTACGTGCCACAGGGTGCCGAAGGATGGCGAGCTTTGGCGGCGTTGCGCTAAGTCTTCAAAAACTTGGCAAGCACAACAAAGAATAATTGAGGACAGACAGGCCAGCTAATTGCCTTGTGCGGTGTGAGCGCTGAAAGGAGGGTGGTCAGTAGTTTGATGTTGCCTACTTTACGGCGCTTAACGAGCTGTAGCAGTTGCGTTGCTTGTGTGCATGCCAAGTGAAGTCAGCGCGGTCAATAGCTCTGACAGGTCATGCTTTCACTTTCGGATTTTTTTTTTATTTAGAATTTACCACACACTTTTCCTTTCTTAACTTTGTTGCTTTACACATTTTTTCATTTTCTTTTGTTTTTCAATTTCCCATCATCAACATCAGATTACTTTTATTAGCAAATATATCGCATGACATTTCGATCGTCAATTCGGGCTTATCGTAAGTTCTCGAATGTAAATGATTCAAATTTCATTCAAGCATGCAAGGGGAGCAAATCGAAGCGAAGAAAAGGCGAGTAACGGCAGAGAAAAGAGGAAATTTGTGTAGTCTGCATCAGTGAATGCGCCGCTGAATGGGAAGTGAAAGTAAAGAAAAGTAAAGTAAAGAAAGCAATGGCCAGTGAGTATTTGTTTATGTAGAGGGGGCGCTGATGTTGAATGCGCTTCTTTTTTTTTATAAGTATATACTAATCTACATAAATGTATAGTATACATACTTATTTGATATTTGATATGCCGTACATACATAAGTACGCAAAACACGCTTTGCTGCTCAGAAAAATTAAAGTAAATTGTGTAAAGAGGCACGGAAGGGATGAGCTTTGAACACCGAGGGGTGGTCATCATTGGAGGAGTGCTAATGCTGTAATGACTATTTAAGTTATTTGTTAAGCTATTTAAGTACTTTGTGTACTTAATGAATATTTGTATTTATTTTTGGATTAGGCTATGCAAGTAGGAAGGGTATAAGTTTATTTCGAATCTATTAAGAATCACAAATTAATTAGTGATTTCACTTAAAAGTGGAAAATAAAAATCACATTTTCAAATCGACATTTTCTGAAGCACTTTTTGGTAAATCCTCGTTAAAAATTTCAAAGTTACACACAGTGATAGTTAAGGCAAATGTAGACTTTCTAATCGAATCAGCTCTAGAAGACATAATATGATAGTAAAACAAATCAAATTGATACGAAAAAATGTGCAGATTTAATTTAAAAATTAAAAAAATATATTTTTATTTTATTTTATTTACTTATTTATTTATATACTGCATACGATGCCTCTTTTGTGCAGGGTCAGTTGGCTCATAACGTCATCTAGGACGACGGCGAAGAGAATGGTCGACAGGGGATACCCTTGCCTTACACCTGCGTTGGTGGTGAATGGGTCACTGATGTTGTCGTTGTGTAGCTCTTATGAGGCGTATTACCTTAGTGGGACCGCCCTTTCTATTCAACGCTAGCCATATTGAGTCTAGTTTGATTGTGTCGAATGTCTTCTTGAAGTCAACGAACGGCATGTAAGACGGGGGTGCCACTCAACTGATTGTTTTACTGTAATGCGTTGAGCAGGGTTACTCCCCACCAGTTGCTAGTTATTAGTACTTTACTGGTTGCTTAGGCGGCCAAATATGCGGTACAGCTGCTTCATATTGTTTGCTCCTGCTGCCGCTTCGGCATCGCTTCCACATCGCTTCAATGAATTTTATCTTACCATTTCTGGCCGATGTCTTTACTTGTTTCGCCGACTCTCTGTAAACTGATCGAAGGGAGCCATCGCTGATGAGTTCACTTTTGAGTTCACTTCTGCGCTTGCCCTGTTACCCCAAGTAGTAAGAGAGATCTTTGCGTGACCGTGACATTTGTACCTTCCTAATCAGGGTTGTTCAAGTTAGAGAGCAGTTTCTCGCGAAAGTCGCTTGCTATTTATTTAATTATAAAAAATTACATTACAGTAGTAAGGCGACTAACAATTGTCACTATTAGCCTGTTGTTTTATAAAATATCTTTTTTCAATAAGTGTTGTCTACTTCAATTCCAAAATTAGTGCTGCCAGTACAGCAGCTGATTTGATTTTTTTCTATTTATTTGGTCTCGAAATTGTAAATTTTTTTAAGTTATGGCTTACTTACTTAGGTGGCGCCACAACCGTATGTCGGTTTTGACGGAATCCAAAATAGCCCGCCAGCTGTTTCTGTCCTGCGCTCACTGGGGTCAGTTAGAAATCCCGAGTGATGACGGGTCCTATAGTATTTGGTTCTTCCAACAAATATGAGGTTTGCCTCTTTCTCGTTTTCCTTTTTGGGGTATTGGGGGCATATTTCGTAGGTTTGTCTTGCTGGAACGTCTTCCTTTATAAAGGTGACATGGTCAAGCCAACGTAGCCGCTGTATTTTTACACGCTATCGCTATTCCACCGTACACGATACGTCTCACCAACGTGGAGTGGAGCAAAGATCTGTCGCAGAATTTTTCTCTGAAAGCTTTCAAAAATTTCTCATCTGCTGTTAAAATCGTCCATGTTTCTGCGCCATATAGCAGGGCAGGAATGATGAGCGTTTTATATAATGTCAGTTCGGTCCTTCGAGAGAGAGAGAGGGCTCTACTTATCTACATCATTTTTATAGTTGATGCTGGTCCCGAGGTAGACAAAGTCCTTTACAACTTCAAATTGATGGTTGTCAACACTGACATATTGTCCAAGACGCGAAGGCTCCTTGAGAGTTAACAGCAGGTACTTTGTTTTGCCCTCATACACCGCAAGACGCACATTGCTCGGCTCTCTCTTTAGGCTGGAGTATGCCGAGCATACACCGTGGTCGGTTTGGTCGATTTTTAAATTATTTCTTGTTTTTATTTTTTATTTTATTTATTTATTTAACTATGGAATGCAATAGTATTCTTACTATCTATGCAATTTTAGTAGCATTTATGGATTTATATAAGACTTAGGACTAAGTTTTTCAAGTAAATGAGATTCCCATATTTTTGATATTCACTTAAGGTTCGCGGAATGGGTACTTTCGTAGCATTCTGAAATCTGGTTGGACCGTAGAGTCAGAAGAGTTTCTCTAATTTTCCCCAGTGCTTACTTTGCTCTGAGTTTATTCGCTAATTGTAATTCCGGAAGACGGTTTCATGTAGCCGTTGCCTATCCTCATCTTGGCAGTTCGTAGACCACCTTTTTGCCGTCAATCTTACTGCGGCGAAGTACATTGCTTTGATTTTTGTAGCTACAAGCTGAAAAGTGCTTCCTGGACGCTCGTCTATCTGAAAATAAATGCGTACTTTATCTTGACGCAGATGTGGATTGCTAGCATTTTTACTTGAAGCACGGTGGGTCATTTTCCAATCCTACTTTAAACCATCTCCGGTCAGATTCACTGCGCCTTCTTTCCAAATATTATATTTTATTCAGTAAGGGAATAATAGAGGATTCCATTACGTGTATACTATGGAAGGCATGAAATTGTTTACTTTTTTATTACATTTTCTATGAGGAAACTAAAGTTTTTCTGAGAGATTATTATTGTGTAGAAATATTCTAAAATGTTGCACCTTGAAATAGAGGTATTGACATTGACACAATAGGTTATGCTCTTCAGGGTAGTTTTTCTCCTTACAGTGACTTAGAAATATGGTAAGACTATGTGAATGCAGACTCTCATTGCCAAATTAGTTATTAGCAAGCTGTTTAAAATCGCTATAATTATTATATATAAGTAAAATACGCTAAACTCTGCGCAATCATAGCATTTACGATATTTCTATTCAGTATATTCCACTGAAGCCATTAACATAAGAGCGGTTGAACTTTATTAGGTGCTCTAAGGGCTAGCCCAAGATTTCAGTATTACTCTCTCTCTCTCTTTATCTCTGCTAGCTTCACAGCCTGTGGTTAACCATAGCTTCGTAAACAATCCTCCTCCAATTCAATCTCTCTCTTGCCTCATTTCTCCATTTACGAACGTTCATCGCTTGTAAGTCTGCTTCGACGTCATCAAACCATCTCTTTCTTGGTCGCCTCTCTTTTTTCCTCCAAATGGATGCAAAGTAAGCACAGTAATATTTCAGCATTACATATAATCTTTAACCTGTTTGTAACCAAATTGAAGACCAATCAGTAGAGTAAATTCGGCGTCTATAGGTAAAATATGTGGATTGAATTAAATTACCTACAAATTAGTAGCAGAAAGTATTATTAATAGGACTATGAATAAGTTCGTGCGGTTTTTTTTCGAAATTTGAAACTTTATTGACGTAAAATGGTTACAAATTTAATATTCAAAATATTGTCCATCGCTTACTACTACTTTTTCCCATCTTTCTGGCAATTCACGGATTCCCTTTGTGAAAAATTCGGTCGATTTTGCCGCAATCCACGAATCGATCCATTTTTTGACTTCATCGTAATTACGGAAGTGCTGGTCAGCCAGGCCATGTTGCATCGATCGGAAGAGATAGTAATCGGATGGCGCAAGGTCTGGACTATACGGCGGGTGGGGTAGGACATCCCATTTGAGCGTTTCTAAGTATGTTTTGACCACTTGTGCAACATGTGGCCGAGCATTGTCATGTTGCAAAATAACTTTGTCGTGTCTATCGGCGTATTGCGGCCGTTTTTCTCGCAGTGCTCGGCTCAAACGCATCAATTGTCGTCGGTAGACATCCCCCGTAATCGTTTCATTCGGTTTCAGTAGCTCATAATACACAACACCCAGCTGGTCCCACCAGATACACAGCATAACCTTCAGGCCATGAATATTCTGCGCCGACGTCGATGTTGAAGCATGGCCAGGGTATCCATACGTTGCCCGACGTTTTGGATTGTCGTAATGGACCCACTTTTCATCGCCAGTCACAATTCGATGCAAAAAACCCTTTCTTTTGTGCCGTTGAAGCAGTTGTTCGCATGCCATAAAACGGCGTTCAACGTCTCTTGGCTTCAATTCATACGGCACCCAATGGCCTACCTTTCGGATCATTCCCATGGCTTTTAAACG
The DNA here is from genome assembly GCF_028408465.1 of Anastrepha ludens. Taxonomy (NCBI): domain Eukaryota; kingdom Metazoa; phylum Arthropoda; class Insecta; order Diptera; family Tephritidae; genus Anastrepha; species Anastrepha ludens. Next base: position 114,785,145 of record NC_071501.1, read on the forward strand.
TTTGGAAATGGTTGATTGATCAACTCCCAAAGTTTTTGCAACCTCTTCTTGCGTTTGAGCCGGATCTTGATCGAGCAATTCCTCCAATTCGGTATCCATGAACTTTGGCGGCGCACCCTCGCGTTCTTCGTCTTCCAAGCCAAAATCACCACTTTTAAAGCGTGCAAACCACTTCTGGCACGTTCGCTCAGATAGAGCATGCTCACCATAAACTTCCACCAAGATACGATGACTTTCGGCTGCTTTTTTCTTCATATTAAAATAATGAAGAAGAATTCCCCGCAAAAACACATTATTTGGCACGAAATTCGACATTTTCAAGTGTGGTAAAAATATTGTTGTTTACGCTTCAAATAAAAAACTTATACTGACGTTTGTGCCTTACGACAGTAGCTCTCCAATGAATGTTTGGAAATGTGGATCGATGGAATAATAATCAAGTTACGCCATCTGTTGTAAAACCGAAACGAACTTATTCATAGTCCTATTATATTGATTGATAAGTACAGGAAATGAAAAGAATATCTCAACTAGAGCGCTCACCAAGATTATTGCGCAGCCAATGCGAAAGCAAATGTATATTCAACCTCCACTCAAATGGAATGGCTATGGGCTTTTTACTGTATTATAGCTCGCTTGTAGGTATATACAACATTTCGTGTTGATATTACTTTTTATCGAAATGTATTTATTTGCTCTTGCCGTACATGGATATGGAATGCCAAATAAAAAAATCACCAACCATGTTACTTTGTCCTGAATGAGGCGGGGCTGTTGAAATAAAGCGAATATTTCAGTGACCAGACGCGCAGAAAGATATTTCTTTTTCGTTGAACTGACCAAAAAAAGTGACAAAATGAAAATCTCTGGTATACGAGTATGCTTAGCTTACACACAAAAATCGATAGTTTTACAAGCAATTGGGTACACTCATACACCTACACAATATATATGCGCAAATACACATAAACATATACGGATTCAATTTCATGTCGCTACGTCAAATTAAATGGCAGCAAACAAATCTCAATCTACTACATATATACCTATACCCATACATATATACTGTTTATATTTTATGGGTAGTCGAACATTCGTTGACAAGTAAACATATTTGACAAAATGAAGATAAATAGTGTTTGCAAAATGTGTGTATACATACGCGTGTACATTTTCATTCATACCTATAAATATATTCAACAGTGTGTATATTTTAATTTACATATTTTTCCCTCTGAACTGAATTCTGAGAAATTCGTTTGGACGATGGGTGACAAAATTATTTGAAATTGACTATAATTGAAAATATAGTATTTATGATGATATATTGTAAGATACGTCGTATGAGTAATTTTTCGAAATCTAACATACTATAAAGTAGTGAGTAATCAATCATACGGACAGACTGCTTTTTGATAACTTTTGGCTAGAGAATAACCGAATTATGGCTTCCGTTTCGGTATTGGCGATCTTCTGCCACGAAATTTCAGTTCCACTTCTGTTAAGCTTCAGTCATAATGAGACGAATATTTTTGCACTAAATTTTTATAAATTTTTAGTTTTTGTAACATTTTTTAACAACGTAGAATCTCTCTTGCCAATAAGTGCTACTTTGGACTAAGTAGACAACTGAGCAGTAAAGTCCTCTGTCGACGAACAAAACTAACACTCTACAAGGCTCTCATCATGCCCGTCCTAACGTATGGCGCAGAAGCGTGGACGATGACAACATCCGACAAAGCGACGCTTGGAGTGTTTGAGAAGAAAGATTCTGCGCAAGATTTTTGAACCTTTGCGCGTTGGCAGCGGCGAATATCGCAGACGATGGAACGATGAGCTGTATGAGCTTTACGACGACATAGACATAGCGCAGCGAATAAAGATCCAGCGGCTACGTTGGCTGGGTCATGTCGTCCGAATGGATACAAACGCTCCGGCTTTGAAAGTATTCTATGCGGCATCAGCTGGTGGGTGGTAGCAGAGGAAGAGGAAGGCTTCACTTGGTGTGTCCAATTGGCGCCGGTTAGCACGAGAAAGAAACGACTGGCGCGCTTTGTTAAACTCGGCTAAAATCGCGTAAGCGGTTATCGCGCCAATTAAGGAGAAGAAGAACATATTTTAAATATTGATACATTTTGACTAGAGAACAATCGAAGTTCGGCTTCACAATCGGATTTGGCATGTTTTGGTTACAAAATTTCAGTTTGGCTTCGGTTCAGCTTCAGTCAAAAATGAGTCGAATACATGCTTAATTTTTTTGAATTTGACATTTTTTTTAATTGCTTTAAAATATCATCTGCCACTCCATTGAGTGTAGCTAGTGAGCAAATAGCTAGCGATGAATGCCATTTCTATGTGGGCAGCTGGTGTCGAGAGCAGGGTGACAATGCCGATAAGTTAATGGTTTTATGTAGATTACAATCAGAAATTGTATAATAAAATACAATGGAACTAAACTCCACAAACGTGCACATCAGCTGGTATTGCAGTTATAGTTACAAGAAGCACTGCCTGCGAGATGGGGGCAAAGTATTAAGAAAAAAAGAAATCCTTTATTTTTGCATAAATTTCAAAACTTTATTTAACATGTTGCGGATTATGCGATTTGGGGCAAATATGCACCGTATTTGTATTTATATTTTATATAAATTATATAATTTGTTGTCGTTTTAAATGTAGCGTCAGAAAGCTTCCCTCTTAGAAGTCTTGATCTTTAAATTCTAATAAACGATTTTCTCAATCTTCTCTTGGTACCAATTTTTTATCAGTCAGGAAGTTTTGCCATGGGGGAAAAAGGTGGTAATCGCTTGCAATAAATTTTCCTAGCCAGGCTCCTGTGGTTTTTGGCGAGTAATTACAAACGTGTGTTGCCCTGATGGAAGCAGCTCATAATAAATGATTCCTTTCAAGTCCCATCAAATACACAGTAGAACCTTCCTGGACGTTAGTCCTGGTTTGACCACCATTTGAACTGCTTCATCACTTTGACCATTATCGTTTTTGTCCTTTTCCTTTTCATTCTGTTCATCCTTAGTTACCATACGTTTAGGAAATGGGTCGATTTCATTCCGTTTGGCCAAGGCTTAGCAAATGGAAATTCGATGCGTGTTTCTTTTTGAATCCACCTTTGCGGAAATGCATTAAAACTTTTTTATGGTTGATCTTTAGCTCCTGGGGGATACTACGACTACTAATATGCCGATCAACTTCGATTATTTCTGTGATTTTATCTACATTTTCTTTAACATCAAAAAAGCCTGAACGAAATCGACGAAACCAAAATTGCACGTAATTAGCCATTACAGCAACGGCACCATAAACACTATTCACAATTTCAGGCGCCTGGCATGCATTTTCACCTTTACCAAAGAAAAACTGAAAAATGTACCGAATTTTTTCTTAGTGGCCTTCCATTGTTAACACCCTGTAACTCACAACTGAATGGAACATCCAAAAAATAACAACAGAATTTTTTACGTGTGAAATATCACCTTGACAAAGAGCAAAAACTTTAAATTGTATGATCGATACTTTACGATATATCGATAAGTACAGCCCTACAGAATAGGATACAAGCTGCAAATAAATCTTACTTCGCCCTTACAAAACTGATGAAGTTGAGACTGCCTTCCAGTAAACTGAGAATTCGAATATATAAAACTGTCAAACTGAGGGTGATACCTACCTTATTCGGTACAATCACGAGTAAGATACACTTATCAAAGGTGCAAATGTTATCAAATATAGATATTAAAGCCCAAGGAATTCGATTGTATGGCCATTTTATGCGAATAAGCAGCTGCAGAACTGTAAAAAACGAACTTCAACATAAATCCACAAGGCGACAGAAGCAAAGGTTAGCCGAAAAAATATGGAGTGATGACATAGAAGACGACATAAGAACTAAGGGCATATCTGATGCCAAAAGACGAGTTCAAGACCGAGTGACATTGAGGCGAATTGTAACGCATGCAATAGTTCACTCCGAACTCTAATGCAACGATGAGGATTATTACAATAAAAAAGTTTCAACCAAAAGTACTGAATAATTACTTCATGTACACATGTAAAAATAATTTTTTAAATTATTAAATAAAAAAAGTATTGAAATTTAAAAGCAAATAATGAAATAGTCAAAACTTAGCAGTATGTTGTGTTTTTATAACTTCAACTTTATCTCTATTACATTTCAATATGTAACAGCACTTTGAAAGCGATCTCAAGTATCAGGGGTCTCAGATCATAGTGGAAGAATGGGGTACTCTTGACCTTTCGAGGTAAATTCATGCAAGTAAACTGAAGACTAATATCCCACAAATTTCCAATATTAAATCAAATACAAAACCTGGAAAATTACAGAGAAATTTTCAACGTTTTCCAGCGACAGAAAAGTAAGCAGCTTAAAAGCAGGCACGGCCTCATACTCGCACACAATTGAAATGCTTAAAAATTTAGTAGCAGAACGAAGCCTCAAAGTAGCAGAAGAGAAGAGTAAATAAATAAACAAAATCCACTAACCTACTCAGCCTAGCCTTCGACCTCTTCAGAAAGTGAAAACACTGCTCGCACAAGTGCACAGAATTTAGAATTGAGTAGAGGTGAAAAAAGAGAGCAAAAGGTCACCAACAAACATGCAAAAGTCAAACGCATTTATGTAATATACAAGCGCACACAGATACTTAGCCACTTATGTGTGTAATTTACATGCAAATATGTTAGGTTGGTAAGTGTGTTTGTATGTATGTAGGCACGTATGGGTTTGAACAAAGGAGTGAAAGGCAAGTAATATAAAAGTAACAAAAGCACTTGAAATAAGACAACACAAGTGATAATGATTATCCTTGGCATTTAAAGGTTTCGCTTTTAACTTTTATGCGCCCACCACCAGCACCACATTCTTTACTTGCAGTCATTGTTGCTCGAGTCATTGTTGTCAAAATACGAGTACCTATACGTTTTTGCGAGTGTGTAAACGTACCCTACTGGAAGGTATGAACGCAAAATATTTGTTATTTTGTTGCTTGAAAAACAAACAAATTAGTTTGAAGGAAAACTGATACAATTTTAATGAACTTTAAAAATCTTCCCAGATGCATCTCAAATTATTTTCGAGCTGAGTTTTTGTTATAAGAAAAATGAGGAAATAGAAACTAAAGCAGTAAGCATTCAATTAACTGTGAACAAAAAGATACACGGAGGTATGAGGAGCTTTTTCATGGCAGAAATACACTTCGGCGAGTGCTATTAAAAAAAGAAATTTCGATGCTTTGGTGTTTCATGCTTTGGGTTTTGAAACCGGGCACATCGAATGTTAATCATGGCTACAATGGTCCCGTTGGCTAGGTAGGAAGGGTGGCTGTCGCAACGACATACTACGATCTTTCGTTAGACCACTGCTTTTTATTAGTCGCGCTATCTTGATTTGACGGTGAATATACCTATGTTGTCTATTTTCTTTTCTGCAATTTCTCTCACGTTAACGATTTAGAATTCACCCAGCATTCTATTTCGTAGACCACCCAGACGTAATTCAGAATATGTCTGCTCATGGTTTTCTTAACAACCCGTCAGTTCTGGATTTGTTGAAATTGGGTGACGTTTGTTTAGTTGTTTTGCAGGCGAGAAGATCTTTCTTTCCGCACTCCTCGGGGACAGCTTATTTCCTCTGCTTTGGATTCGTTAAAGGATGCCCCTGTCTTGCCAGTTCATCAGCTTTCTCATTTCTTTCTATATTCCTACGGCCATTTGGTACCCAGATGAGAGTGATGTCTGTCGTGCGCGTTAATGCATCAAGTTCGTTTTTGCATTGACTAACGATTTTTCATTTGGTTATAGGTGATCTTACACCTAAGATGATTGCTTAACAATCTGAAAAAATTCATACTTTCGATAGCTGTTGTGGATGGTTTCTAATTATCCTGCAAGCCTCCCTTATCCCCAGAACTTCTGCTTGTAAGATACAATTCCAATCTCCGCCTGGCGAAAATCCTTGGAAGCTTCGAGGTCTTTCGGATATACACCGGCGCCGACGCCGATACCGCAATCCATCTTAGATCCGTCAGTGTATAGGTTATATTCTTCTTGATCACTGAATTCAAATCCCATTCCTTTCGCTTGGGGAACTTTACCATAAACTCTAGTATAAAGTCTAGGGCAGCGGTAGTAAAATCAGATGTTGCTAATAAGCATTTGGCTATCTAAAATAACACTATGACCAAACATCCTAGCATTCCAAAAACCACCTTCTTTTATTCTGAAGGCGATATTTGTTGCTGTTAGTCGTAGTTGTAAGTCTATTGGTAACATAGTAGAACATGATATTAAGTGCCTCTGCTTAACACGATTTCAGAGCTCCAGTTATTCCTGCGCAGGCTGCTCGTTGTACGATTAGTATTGGAATACGTTGGGCAACCAGTATTGGAAAACAAATTTTCCTATCATTTCGGTGTTTCATGCACTAAGATTAGAACCTACGCGGTTTCGAATGGTAGTCACGCACTAACACATTCGGCTATGGCGCCCATCTGAAAAACATGGTTATGTACTATAAATCTCATTCATTTCATATGCGGTCTGCCAATTTTTCGACCGGCTTGGTGAAAAGGACTCCAGCGCAGCACCTGTTAGTAACGTTGTGGTCGCTCTTTCTCAGCGAGTGGCCCATTCACTGCTATGTCCTTTGTCGTACTTTAGTTGCTCCATTTACCTGTGTGGCTTTCCTCAACAAATCGGCATTGGTTATTGTTCGCGGCCAAAAGATGAACCGAAACTGCTGTTGATAAATGCTTGCAGTTGATTTTTTAAATAGCTGTTTAAAATAAATTTATTATTGGAATGCATTAAACGCAGCACTGGCGTCGAGGGTCTTCAGATTATTGCATGAAAAAGCAATGAGCTCAATTAAAGGAAATTTACAGAATAAATACGCATTAATCCAGTTCGAGGCAATTGCTATATGGGTTTAATTCCATTAGGGTAGGTATGCATGCATGTTTTTTGCAGTTGCCTTGTTAATATGGTCACACTGTTCCACTGCTGCTGTGTTACATACTCGCATAATACTTATTTTTCGCAATGGCAGAGGCTTGATTATTTAGCTTGGTGTCACATTTTTGTTGTATTTGTGCGTTATTTATTTTTACAATTTTTGTTGACGTTGTGATTGTTGAAAATTTAAACCCACTAAAGCAGAAGCGTTAAAACCGCAGAAAAATATGTTAAAAAATAAGTATAACAAAAGCAAAACCCAGATAGTCAGACAAGTGCGAGGTTCACTTGTATGCGACCACAGAAGTGCCATAACCGCAAATAACAATTGTGCGAGTGTGGAAATAGTTTTCGAGCATACTATACCCACACACACGCAGCAGCCACAGCTAAGCAGCTGATAAGCACTTTTCTGTACATAAATGTGCGCGTGTGTGTGTGTTTTTAATCGCACGTATGCACCATACACGCATACAACAAAAATGAAGGCGACTTCCAGAGCTAAAGCTCAGTAGTGACACTCATATGTCACGTCGCCCTCAATGTCTTTTTCACCCCACGTGCTGGTGTGAGCATCTTTCCACGCCTGTGGGGAGCCACTGTCTCAAGTCGACGCGCAAAGCATGTTGCTTACCGCGAACCATAACGGTAAAAAAATATTTGTTTTTTTTTTAAACCGCGCGATGCACACAACGACACCTTAACTGCCAACCGACTCGACCAGCAGGCACAGCGCTACACGGACGAGAGTTTAGTAATGCAGTCACTACCGACTTCTAGTGAATGGGGTAAGATAAGAATGCTAAAGGATAGCGCAGACCTCGATTGTACTACGCCTCCGTCTCTGTCGTCACCGCTTCCGTTGTAATTACGGCTTTAACATTTCTCGCTATTTTCTTTGCACTCCCCCATTTTAATCGCTTTTATTCTGAGTCGTTGGTGTGCTAACATTCACCGTGAAGGGGCAAGTATTTTTAATTAATTTTTAAGCGCAATTAAAAATCCGCAGGTGAGGAAAGGAGTGCAGTGCTGTGCTGAAGTGTAAGCATAGCTTATCTAAGTGTGAGCAACAAATTGTACGGGTCATGAAGTTGATTTATTTCAAGTGATTTGATTAGAAGTAAGAAAGAAATTCGCTTCTTAATTTCTTCTGCACTCGAGTCACACGTTTTTATTTTTCTGCTGTAATAGAATTGAGTCAAGGCGACTTCATATTGTTTTTGAAGAGGTTTCTCTATTAGTTCTTCAAAGAAGAAAGATTTTTGCCTAGAAATGAACGTTAAATCTGCTCGCATAACCGCATCATACGAGAACTTCGAGTCCTTGAACTTTGGAAGCCTCACGATTACGAATGCACCATCGCTGTCTAGGAGGAGTGCAGTATCGTTACTCTACACCCTGCGGCAATATGAGATAGCTAATGCCACAAAAATATTTCCAATCACGCAAAGCAACCTTAACGACCTTGTAAGACACTTTAACACTGCTGGACTCAAAGTCAATGCAAAGAAAACAAAATGGCGATAAATACGAATGACGCCAACATGTCGATATGGTTCAAGAACACTAAAAGTGCGATTAAGAAAGGCTTTTCTGAAGACAACAATTGTCTTATTGTCTGTCGAGTGAATGCGAAGCTCGTTTAAGCTACCTCGCGGGTTCTTGGTCCGTTTTATAAAACTTTTGTTTAAGAGCGACTCCATGTCAAGTGATCCAAGTATTTTGGATATAGTCTTACATGTTTTTGCAAATTAGTTTTTTTGTGGGCTCGAGTATAATAAGAAGTAAACTGGAATTATTTTGGGAAAAGTTTGATCATTTTCAGATCTATTCAAAGTTGCAGATTTTGGTATACAGTTTATCAAAGTCAAAATCGTCGATTCTTTTAAAACCTTAACAATTTTCTCTATTCTTAGATTAAAATATACTTTTTAAACGAGGTTTTCTGGAAAAATTTAATTTTTTCTTTATTTTTAAATTTAATAAAAAAAATTTTACAACACATTAAACATTTTTTTACAACACATTAAAAATTTTAGTCTTGATTTTTATAAGAAAAATGTTGACATTTTTTTTGACAGATTTTATTTTTTTGTTTATATTTGAATTTAAGGAACAATTTTTAACAACAAGTTAATTTTTTTTTAATTTGTTTAAACATTTTTTTTTTGAAAAAATGTTTTTGACAAATTGGTTGTTTTTGACAAACAAATAAAAAACATTGCCAAAAACATTGTCATAAAATTTTTTTAATTTATTTGAAAAAAACATTTTTCCAAAAAAACTTTTTTTAAAAGAAGTAAAAAAAAATTTAATGTGTTGTTAAACATTGTTCGTTACATTCGTTCTTAACAAACAAATTAAATTTTTGTTTTTGGCAATGTGTTTGTCAAAAAGATTTTTGTAAGAAAGCTAAAAAAAAACTTTTAATTTGTGAAAAATTGTTTGTTAAATTTAGAAATAAACAAAAACCTAAAATTTTTCCAAACAACCATATTTTAAAAGACAATTTTTTTGATACATTTTTTAATTTGTTTGCCAAAAACTTTTTTAAAAAAGCCAAAAAAAAAGTTTAATTTGTTGATAAAAGTTGTTTGTTGAATTTAAATATAAACCAAAAATAAAAGTTTTAAATTTAAAAAATTGTCAAAAATTTAAAAATAAACAAACAAAAAATTCTTTTTTTTTGCCATTTGGGATGAACTTCCGCCTTAGAATTTTTCTTACTTTTTGTCATTACTAGCTGGCACTTTGCTTAGTAATCCCGGAAAGTTTCACAGAGGTATTCCATGGACGTTCGAACGGCCTATGTGCCAGTAAAAATTCTCAAGCGGAAAGTTTTGCTTTAGGTACTGTGAGATTAGGGGATTTGTTTTCGAAGCCAAAAATAGATTCAAGTCCTTCATCCAGAAATACCTGAAGCCTGATTATGTGTTCAGTGAACCACCAAAATGGACGATTATTTGTGTGGACTTAGGCAAATGCATTAGGCAAAAAAAAATCAACAGACATCAGAAACGCTAAAACTAATAACGAAAGATAGATAGGATATACGTATATCCTGCACTGCTCCATGCTAAAATCTGTGCCGGAAATAGCACAAGGCTCGAGAAGAAGAACAGCAAGCGAAAAGTAGCAAAACGAACGTAGAAGAGTTGCTGGTTTAAGAAACATCTAATGGTACCGCAAATAAAACTGTGCTTTTCTGCTGATGAAAATACCGAGACAGCTCCGTAATAGCAACTTTATAACAAAAGATGACTAAACAAAAAAATGAATACATAAACCCATTATACGAGCACTTGCACATACATACATACATACGTACATATAAACATTCATTCATTTGTAAATGCACACACTTCAAGGCCATTAACAAGAGCACTTGCTGTGAGCACCTCTAAAACCCTGGCAGCTGGGCACCCATTGACCAAGTAGAAGACACGAAGAAATGGAAGCGCTGAGGGACGTATAAACAGATGCTTCACTTACCCACTCAGTATACTTTAGCGTTTTAGAATGCTGGCGGTTGGTCAGCTGGGCGGGCTTTAAAATTTCCATTCACTTATCTTGCGTACGATAACAAGCCCGTAAAAAGCAAACAACAAGAAATATGAGAAAAGCGAGAAAAGTGTTTCATATACATATGTACAACAAAAAAACCAAACAACAAAAAAAAATGAAGTTGGGTGAAAATGAAAATTTTCTTTTAATTTAGATTTTCAATTAAAAGTTTTGTACTATTCTGCAACGGTTGGCTAGGGAAGTTTTTTGTATTGTTGTTCTCTGGTATTTATTGCGGCTAAACTTGGAGTGGGACAAAAAAGTTGTTGTTATTATTACACGAAACATGAACACAAAATGTATTCACATTTTCATGGCTACAAGTATGGTTACTAGCTTTCTTTGCGGGTGGGGCAGAAAGTGGGCGAGTAGTGTAAAATACTAATTGGGTCGACTTGCATTCTTAAATAAAATGTTTATGGCATACAAATTTGAAAAATATACTTTTGCTTAGGAAAAATAGGTACTGAATTTAAAATGGAATATTGAAATGTTCCTTTAAATGGCATTCAAATCGTATAATCTAAAAATAGGTATATGAAAAGGGTTAGAAATAAAAACAAGAAGCAAATAGAGAGAGAAATTGAAAATGACCATGAAATGAAAGAAATAATTTGACCAATTGGGAGGACCAGGATAGTTAGGCAAGGCAGGGGAACAGTTTGTTCACCACAAAATTGGAATGGTTTGAGGATATGTAAGAACAGGCTTGAGGAAATTTTGTTCTGTTCACCACAATAAGACTCCTTGGCCACCGAGAAAACTCTTGATAAAAGACCAGTCTGCCTGACCTAACTTAAGGGATTTTAAATTATTAAGCGTAAATGTTGACTATTACAAGACCTTCGAAAGCCTTCATTCTCTATAAACACAGACTATTGATGACTCTTCGACAAAACTCCCATGAATAAGATTTTTGCCTAATTTTTAACTTGCAACTTTTCCTACGATGACAAGGCAATACGTTTTTTATGTTTTGTTTTTTACTTACCAGTACTTGGCGACTGAACACAAATATATATAAACACACTTATCAATCTTCGATTATGAGACAACTTGATAGAAAAACTGATTACCTTTTTTTTGAGTAGAATTTAATGAAACTTCACGAATTTTCTACAACATTAATTATTATAAATCTGGAAGATCATTCAATAAAATGTCCATTAGCTGCAATATCCTACCCGATCCGGGTCCGGACCATAACGCATTGACCATAACGCGCAAAATTATTGCATAAAAACGCATAAACCCACTTGGAAATTAATTTATTCCTTCAGCAACTTTCCTACCCTTTAACCAAATGAAGTTTTGGGCCTCAAAAACGGATTAAAAAAAAAATTCTGTTAAAAGGCTTATATTTTTTGGAAGTTGTTTGGCCATGCAAGTTATTATTGAGTATTTCATAAAATTAAGAATTTGTATTGAACCATTCCAAATATAATGTATTTATAATTCTTTTTATTTCAGGTAATGCCGTGTTATTAAGTTAAGCATCTGAAGGTAAGCGCTGTATAAGCGAATTGCGGAAATAAATTGCTCTCCGTAGTCTTAAGGAATAGGAAGGGAGTGGTCCTAAGTTGTGCATTACAATATGCTTTTGGATAAAGTGTCTGGAAAATATGTATATTAAATAAATTATAAACAGTTTAAATTCCTTTGGGTGGTAATTCTGTACTTTAAAATTCTTTGGAGTCAGAATAACAAAAAATTGTAAAGCAAAATTTTGACAATACAGAATTTTATTAGAATTTTGCAATACAGCGTTTTAACAGCCAAAATTTGGGTACATAATATTTCAGCATCAAGAGCTCGTACCAAACCCGGTTAGTACTAAAGGATATAATCAATCGTGTTGTTGTTGTAGCAACTTGCAATAACTAGCGCACTTAGGTGTCTAGACGAGTTTCTCCTCCAATGTAATGTTCGCCTGGATGCTGCTAAACAAGTGGAAGAGTCTTCAGTTTGATGCTGACTCCAAAGCAAATTTATAAGAAATTGTTCATGGTAGAAATACACTTGACAGTTAAAAGATAATTTTTTTTTTCCAAATTTTTTAATTTGTTTGCCAAAAACGTTTTTAAAACAGCCAAAAAAAGGTTTAAATTGTTGTTAAAAGTTGTTTGTTGAATTAAAAAATAAACCAAAATTAAAATTTTTAAGATATTTTGGTTTTACTAGGCAAGACAGGGGAGATAAGTTGAGTATATCAGAGTGAATTCTGGGTACGTAATACTTTAACACGGGCACCGTAGCCGAGTGGGTTGTTGCGTGACTACCATTCGGAATACGGAGATCGTAGATACGAATCTCCGTGAAACACTAAATAAAGAGAAAGTTTTATCTAAGCGGTCGCCCCTCGGTAGGCATGGCAAGCCTCCGAGTGTATTTCTATCATGAAAAAGCTGTTCATGAAAAACATTTTCCTTTCGGAGTCGGCTTAAAACTGTAGGTTCTATTTGTGGAACAACATCAAGACGAACGCCACAAAAAAGAGGAAGAGCTCGGCCAAACACCCCAGAGAAGTACTCGCGCCAATTATTTATTTATTTTTCAATACTTTAATCTGACATTTTAGAAGAAAATTAGGTCAAATTCACATGCCGTCCATGAGTCAGCTGAGCTCTTCATTAGCAATAGGTAGTGTATGATATTTACTGATGGTATTCATAGGCCTAAACTTAGTCGGTTATTCGAGCTTTGTAGGCTAGGTTAAATTAAGAGAACTGCTCCATGAGAATATAGAGGAGCTCACTATGGTCAGAAACCAGTCTAGAACACCCCAAATAGTACTAAAGTGATGTTTTGAGACTCCTAACAGGCCAATATCTAAAACCAACCAGAGCTGTTGATGTAATAGAGAAGATTGATGAGATTTAGGATGAAGCACTATTCCAGACTGTCGACTGTCACCCAGTGAGTGACCTTAATCGTCTGGCTGCCCAGCCCGGACATTTACAGAGAAAGTGCTTAACAGTCTCCTCTTCTGAAAGGTCCCCACAGATTCTGTAATGTGTGAATCGCGAACGTTCAATGACCAGTAAACCCAGCTACGAGTTTGGAAATTGAATGGCGCCGAGTGCCCAGAACTTTCTGCGTCCTACATCTATTGTACTAGCACCAAAGGGTTTTTGAAATAACACACGAAGAAATGGAGCTCCATATGTACTGCGCTTTTTTAAGAAATAAATTGTCCACTTATCCTTTAACAGTCAAGGGAGTGCAGATGTCTGGGTAGAAGACCTCAGACACCAAATATGTCGACCCTTTCCTCTCAAGCTCATCTGCAATATACTTTTCCTCTATTTTCTATCAGAGACTTATTACCTAGACAACCAAGAAATTTGATCTCTTCCTTACAGAAGTTGATCAATTTAGATCTGCACCATTCCATCATCGGTACCTTGATCGCAGCTTGACTGTAGGGAAAAATGCTAATATCTCGCTCGCCCTCTGTACTAAAATTGAGCAGCATTTTTTCATATCATATAAATTGATGAGGCAAATTTTGTGCTATTAGATACAACAACATCGAAAATTGCCTATCGATGACTGTTCAATTCATATGCAGTAGTTGTCTTTAAACATTTCTGAATCACTTCAGTGAGTTTAAAAAGATGTCATCTGCGATGCTTGAGGTAGTTTAAATAGCTTAGCCCCTTAACTTTGAATGTAATTTCTTCAATTTTAGTTGCATTCAGGCACATTTTGACAGGTCTGCAGCGTCTTCCCCAGCATCCTACTAGTGGCTCACTGGCCAAACCAGCAGCGTTCACCACACTTGGAATTTTTTGTACGAAAAAGTTTATATTTCACCCAACCCACAATTGTTAATTTATTATATTTTCGGCTGTCTCCCCAAGATAATCTTCACACATAGCCGTAGTTTTCTCCCGCGCATGTTCTCTCTGTGTGTATGCGTTTGTATGGCGAATTGTTTATAGAAATGTAAAGCTACATTAAACAGCTTCCTAAATGAGTTAGCATAAAATTGGAAACAAAATATCATTTAGGTGAATTTAACTGGAAAAATAGCAAAGCTAAGTGGAAAAAAAATTTTTTTTTATTCTCAATTATTTATTTATTTACGTTGGAGTCCTTTCAAGGTCACACGAGCGCGTGCCACCGCAGTCCAACCACATCAAATTGATAAACAAAGCAGGTGGCGAGGTAGTGGCCTAAAATTAAAGGAAGCACCGGGAAAAGTTATCGTGCTTTTAATGTGCAATAAAATGTTTAAACTAATGCGCGTTTTTATTAGAAAATTTTCGAGATATTCAAAAATATTTATAGTGTGAGATATTTACAGTAATAAATTTGGACTTAATAACCTCAATAAGCCAAACCACAAACAAAAACCAAGAGAAAAAAAAAACAAAACAAAGAAAATGAAATGCTATAAATTACAGTTAAATATTTGTATATATATTTGTTAATTAACAGATCTTTCATGTTGGCTTGTACGTGTAGCCCTACAAACAAATTTCCATTAATGTGAATTCAAAAAATTGGCATTTGGTTCGAAATAAATGCACAATTTTCAGCCTCAAAATAAATACATATTTTTCATTTAAAAATAAGTTTATTTAAAAATGTTCAAATTTTGTTGTCCCCAAAATACTTTCTTTTTGTACTTAATAGTGAAACAGACATAAAAGATGTGATAAGTAAACTTCAAAATTCTATGAAAGTGTGGAGCTCCAAGAGCTTCTGGATTAGATTTGTGCCAATGCATAAATGCGATTTTTTCTTGTTTCATATTTGCGTGGTTTTCACCTACATACGAGTATGGCTTTTACATTTTGCGCCCAATAATGAAAGCACAGTAGAACAATAATCAAAATGGCTTTTTTGTTTTTTTAAGTATTCGCTTTTGCCACTCAAAAGTCAGTGTATAAAAAACGAGCGCTTTAAAGGCATCTTCAGGCTTTGAAAAACGGTTACTTCGCCTTTTATCTTTCATGTTCGGGAACAAACAACAAATTATTATATAGCAAATCTGGGCTATAAGTGCCAGCTTGAAGTTGCTTCAGTTAATATTTTATAATTTTTTTCCCTGACGATGTTGCGTATTTTTTCCATATAACAAATATAGGAAATTTTTTGCGTTACACGGGTACTCCTAACTTTTATCCTACACCCAAACTCTTCCTATCCTTCATCCTATCAAGATTATTCGTCTCTTGAAATCCTTAATGTCTGTTGTGTGATATTTAATATGAAACAAAAGCGTACAATTTTACTTCTATGATATTTATGAGTTGAAACTCAAGGAATTCATTCCTGAGAAAGTCATTCGTGCAAAATTGATGTTTTTAACTGTCTCGTCTGGAAAATAACAACATATCTTCTTCGTTTCGTTTCCTTTACATGCTGCAATATTTTTCTTAATAAAATTTAATGCTTTCCTATTGCGCGAGATTTTCGAAATTAAATGGTTTCTCATTTCATATAAAGTCATCTGTGCTTGTACTTGAATGGGGGTGGGAAAAATTATGTATATTAGAAAAAGAAAATCTGAGAAAATGAGATTTCAAAAGACGAATTATGGAAATGCAATTAACAAAGAAAATATGAAAATACGATGGGACTAATAAAAGTTCGCTAAGTTGGCAGCACTGAATATATTTTTAACAAATCCTAAATGAAAAGACAAAAGCACTGCAAGGGGGTCAAACAAATTTAATCAGGAACTTGACAAAATTTGTTTGAATTACAAATTAGCGTTTGGAGATAGGAATATAAAACGCCAGGAGCCTAACCAAACATAACTCTGATGAAACTCAAAATTGACAAAGAATCAAGATTGCCCGAGAAGAAGATTGTAGAGGAACAATTTTTCAGGAAAATTTGCACCCGGGGACATAAGAGTGCTCCACTAGTAACGACCGTGCAACCTTATCAAATCTTACTTAAGTGTTCCGCTTGCGAATTCCAAGACTGACGGATTGCTGGGAAGCTGGACTCGATTGCCATGGTCATAACCCAAATAGTTAGCGATCATCTTGGCCGCGCGAGGAATACACGATAACTTACTTGAATTTTAGCTGAAGCTAAAAAGGAAGCGCGTATGCCCTTTATGCAAGTCTTGTACAACAAGTAATCAAGGAGTGTAAAAGGGTTTTAGAAATCTGCGGAAGCAACTATCAGTATTATATAGCCTCAATTTCCACTCTCATCTCCTCATGGTGCACCCTGATAAACTGAGCAACCATAGCTGAAGACGAGGTATCCAATCCGCGTGGAAGGCATGCCCAAGGCTAAGGGGAGGGACCGCTATATGTCAAAACATACAAACAATTTAAAGGCCTATCGAAGTGACCAGTGTCTCGGAGCAGGCGGCTACAAAAGACGTATATTCTTCTGGTTAGAAACGGTTTCACCACATCTTCCTTAGGCTTGTAACTTATGGATATAAGCAGCTACAGATATAAAAAAACATTTATTCAAACTCGCGAGGAAATTGTATCAAAGTCGCACCCAAAGAAATGTGAAAATCCATCTGCTACGACCGGATGCACGTCGGATTTGGAGATACAGAATTTGTTTTATTCGGGGCAAAAGGGACTGATGTTGATGATACGAAATAAAGAAAAATTGTGGAATGGAAACTATGTAGAAACGAAACGGCTCAAAAGGTACTACTAGTCCACCAATTAAAGCCAAACTCTAGAAGCCAGTGGCGAACTGTTATTGCTCTGAAAATTTAACACCAATAGTTACGGTATTTTAAAATCTGCATACCAAAAATTTTGAAAAACTTAGTGGTAAACCAAAAATAAAAAATGGAACTGTGCTGCTGCCTCAGTGGAGTCCGACTGGAAACGCTAAAAAATTGCATTCCTCGAGTCTAGTGCCATGCAATTTCTAGGGCTTTTAAAAATAAAAAAAACTTAATTGAGAGGAAAGGTCTTAAGACAATAATGCAGAGATTATTCATGCAGAAGTTAATCTATCTTCGGCTTCAAACAAGCATAGAAATGAATGGTAAAAATGTCGAAACATTTGCTAGTCATCGACAATGACCAGACTAAGGGGATGAGTCTGGCAAATAAGATAGTGGGTTTGTGGAGATTGCAGGCAACCCTTTCGAAACAGTGGAGGAATTTACTTTCCTCGGCAGCAAAGATGTGCCGGGCGGTGGCACGGGTTCGAGTTGTTGTACTCTGTGTGACGAAACAACAACCTGATTCAAGCTTGAAGGTTAGGATCTTCAATTCGAATGTGCTGTCGGTGCTGCTGTACAATAGCTCTACCTCGAAAATCACCACCGCTTTAACCAGTCGCTCACAAGTTTTTATCAACTGCTGTCTAAAGATTATATTCCGAATTTTGTGGCCAAAAATAGTGCCAAATAAGGAATTGCTCGAAAAAGCATACATGAAGCTACTGGAGATTTGGATTAGAAGACAGAAATGGAAATGGATTGGTCACACTTTACACAAGGAAGAGGATAACATAGTGAAGAAGGCTGTTGAATGGAACTGACTTATAGCGAGAGGAAAAGCGCTTGGCAGGCCAAGGGAAACATTCAAACGAACTGTGGATCACGAGACCTCTCAACTCGGGTTAAGATGGAAGCAGTCCAGTAATCGTCCAGTAATCGGACGAGATGGCGCGTAGGTGTTGTTGGTGCCTTATGCCCCGCTATGTATTCAAGGAAACAAGAAAATCGAAATATTTAGTAGAGGTGAAAAGTGAAGTCATGAAATTCTAGAGAGATTTTAATGCAATTAATATACTTGACCTTTCCCTTTTAGTCACCTGAGCGAACATTTGTTAGTCCCCAAGTAAGGCAACGCTAAGAGCATTACAGTATATGCGTAATTGCCAACAACAATTTAATCAAATGGAATTAAGTTAAGTATCATTTATATTTGAAATGCGAAACGAAATAAATTTGAAGTTATGCAAAAAAAAGGAAAACAAAATTTAATTCTTGAGTAGGCAGCAAATCAGACTAGATTTTGATTTAAAGATAGTGGAAAATTGAATTTTGCAAGAATGCTTTGACGAGCGAAATGGCATCAACTAAGTGCACTTGAAATTTAAAATTGATTGGTTCTGGGTAAGAAGAAGAAAAACAAAACAGCACAAAACAATGCGTCAAAAATAGCTGAGGGAGCAGAATAAAAACCTGAACAATGAAAAATAGAATACAAAAATTTGCATCAACAGCATTACGCTCTTGAACGAAATTAATCTAAATAAACTCGAAGGTGAAAAAACATTATAACCAAAAAACAAACAAAAAAATTTAAGCACGCGCAGAAGTAAGCAAAGGTAAGCAATGCTCGAATTAGCAAATAGAAAATTTATTTACTTTCCAACAAACTCACGGGAATGGCCGGGCAGCGAAACAGCAAATGATGCCTTCATTGGCAGCGCTCCATACGCTACCAGCAACCATTGCGGCTGGGTCAGCAGAGGACCGAGTGTATTGCAAATGTTTACAAATTGGGCGCGGCGAGCGGAAACCGAAAAATGTACGCTTCAGCAAGATGCCACAAATAAGCTGAGCGTGTTCGAATTGGCTGATACGCTGGAATTGGCTTATTTCAGTAAATTTATAAAGTGCTGACTCAAGGTTCGTTGGCTGGCGAGAGAAGGTGAAGAAGTGGATAAAATTAATTGCATTTGAATTACAAAGGCATTAATATTGTGTTTACAAGAAGAAAAACAACAGTTACACAAATACATACCTACTAAACAACAACAGTTGTAAGAAAATGTGAGAAGAGGAAAATTTCAAGGGATAAACAAATTTACATTCGCTTGCATATGACAAAGCTAAAAGACGCTGGGGTTTGGTGGGATGTTAACGGGAATCGACCACAAATGGAGGGCATGTTGAACAATTTATTAGCGCTAAGGGCTAAACATTTGCTTCGGGCATAATTTATTTGGCATTGAACACGTGATTTTTTTCGAACAGAAATACTATGTTGTGAAGCATGAGGGCGTATCTAAACGTCGCAAACTAGGAAATAAATTTTTAAAAATTTTTCAAAGGTACTCAGTTGTAAGTTTGCGCATACTACTTTGCTTTAGTATTCAAATGTACAAAATGTGTGTTACTTGGATCGCTGGTGTAATCGTTTAGTATATAAAAAGTCATATTCGTACAAAACGAAGCACCCTTTACACACATTGTAGGATATTCTCATCCGGAATTTAACTTAATATTAATGTTGATTTTCAAAGAGAGTGGGTAAGAGGTCGGGAGATTCTGATATTCATCACGATTGCCATACAAAGCAAATATGTTTTCTATAAGACCAAGCGCTGCCGAGAGTTAGGAAGGGAGGAAGAACATATCATTAGAAGAAAGAAGGATAAGAGGTCACAGTAATTATGTAAGTGCGAAGAGCTTGTGAC
Organism: Anastrepha ludens; assembly: GCF_028408465.1. Lineage (NCBI taxonomy): Eukaryota > Metazoa > Arthropoda > Insecta > Diptera > Tephritidae > Anastrepha > Anastrepha ludens. Next base: position 114,805,074 of record NC_071501.1, read on the forward strand.
GTTAACCTTCAGAAAAAGTACTCGATAATTATATCCAATAGTTTGTTGGCCTGCAGATGGAATCACGACTAGGGAGGTATTCAGCGAGAATAAATGCGATATCTCACATTCGTTTCTGCAATCACCTTCTCGTTCGAATAAATTCGTTTTCCCGCCAGCCATTGTTTTCAAATTGGCGAAGAAATCGTAGTCTGAGGAATTTGAGGGAGCCAAGTCTTGAAAATAGGGCGAATATGAAAAAAGTTGATTTTAAATACGTAGGCGCTCAGAAAAATATTCAGACCGACACGATTGGAAGACGGTACATACCGAATACGGTAAAAACCACGAGCTCAGTGTTCTAATCACGTGACGAAATGTAACGCGGCTTATAAAGTCGCAAAGATAACGGCTTTATGGACACGTCCTAAGAATGAGCAACGAAAGAGCGACCAAAAAAGTTTTTGAAGCAAATCCTGAAGGAGCAAGAAGGAGAGGCCAGCCAAGAAGACGATGCTAGACGTAGAAGCGAAATACGTAAAATGAGAATTTCACAACATAGAGTGAAAGCGGGCTGTCGAGAAGAATGGAGACGTATTGTGAAGGAGGCAATGGCCCACCCTGGACTGTAATGCTAATATGATGATGATGATAAAACAAGGTGGAACCCTATGCCCATTAATCTTACGACCACAACTGCTGAAGCGTGAGCTGCTGATTTGTCGTGATTGAACAGGATAATCACTCCACTTCCTCGATTAAAATGAATGCCAATCACAAAGAAATATATTGATCTGGTATCTTCTTCCTAGAGATGCTACTAAATAAACTTAATTTCGATACGCGGCAGTAGTGGCATCTGTCTAATTTCGCATAGACTTTTCAAATGACCCTCGAATATACATATAATTGGCGCTTACAGCCTTTGCTGGTTGTTTCGCCGAGCTCCTTTTCTGATTTGTGGTATACGTCTGTATGTTTTCCTACAAATGGAAGGATCTACAATTTTATGGCGCCTCTGAACGACAGTTCATTTTTTATGAATAGCTTTTTCATGGCAGAAATATTTTTGTAGATTCTTCATTGACTGCTAGGAGGCAAAGCTATTGGAAACAACTTTTTCTACAAGCTTGCTGTTTTATGCACGGAGATTCGAACCTGCGCACTCCCGAATGTCACTCGCAACACATTTGTCTACGGCGGCCTTTACGCTTATTAGTTAGCTTGAAATCACGAGCAGAAATCTCTACCGATAATAAACGTCACTAAAAAGTGTTGGGCTAAAGGTAATAGATAGCCGGTGTTTATTGTTAATAATAACTAAATAACCGTAAAATAGCTGCAGGTGTGTAGTTTTTGTTCGCCGTGGCCTTAAGGTATTATGTGCATAAAACAAATAATTGCATTTCGCTAGTAGAATTCCAAATAAACCGCTGTGCATTGAAAGTAGAAGAATGTAGAAGTACCAAATAAAAAACTAAAAATAACAAAAATATTTTATAAGAGTATTCGCTTTAAAACAAATTCGTTTATGCCACGAGCATTTATGTCCCTAGTATTAGCATTAACGTATCTGCCTGTTGCACAAACGGCACCGCTCTCATTTTTATTTTATCTTCCAACTTATAACAACACAACAGGAGATGCTGCGAACATTTCAAAAGAAAAAGTTCTCTCTCGACCATTAAAAATGAAAACTCAGTAGAACTGTTAAATTCACTACAATTTGCGTGCATCCCTTTTCATAAAAGATCTTTCAAAAGTGACGCCTAGTTGCTAGTACTAAATAATTTTTACTAGATGGTACCCTTCTTAAGTCTTTTTTATACCTTTGTCATTTTTCAAACAGAGAGATGTACAATTTTTTACCATAGAGCAACGCGTTAAAATTATTAAAATTTATTATAGAAATAGTCGATCTTTAAGAAAAACACAACCCAAAATTTGTGTATTGTTTGCTGGAAATAATCATCTGAATGAGTCGACAATTTGAAGTTGGTGAAAAAATTTCAAGAAACTGGTTCGGTTAAGGACAGCAAAAAGGACTGGCAGACTACTTAGGTTTGGTTAGGTTGAAGCAGGACAACCACTTCACATGGGACACACTTAGGGACACACTTAGTGTGACACACTTAGGCTTATAGCCCATTGTGACTGGCAAACTTGTTGCTGTAGCACAAAGTGTGGCTGAACGACTTTCAACATCAATATCTCGACGTTTGCAACACATTATTCATTCACAAATTGACTATTTGGCGGATTTCAATTATAGACGCGCTCATGGTGGACGTTGAGAGACCCTTTACAGCAAAAAATAAAAAAAAAATTGATTTTGGCTCTCCAATGGAATTATTAACTGCATTATATATTATTATATTTTAATATCTCGGAAAAATGTACAGAATTCATTTAAAAGTGAGTTGAATCGTTTTGAAAATAATAAAAAACAGAGTTTTTATAAAAAAAATTAATTATAAAAATATATTGTACATATTTTCCGAAAAATAAACATAGCTTCACATATTAGAAGAAATTCTTCTTAAAGGCTTAAAAGGCCTGCAGTTAAGCCAGAAAGGCCTCTTATAGGAAGAAGTTATTGTTGATGTTGTTGTTGTTGTAGCAATATACTTAAGGGGGTAGTATGGTATTTTTTTTTTTTTTTTCATTTTTTTTTTTTTTTCTTTTTTAAATTATTCTATAACATCTTAAGATTATTGTGTGAAAGTTTGAAGTGCATTAGAGTAAAATTGACAAAGACATAAATGATTAAGTATCTACCTCTCCAACCGGATTTCGCGCTGTAAAAATCTTCACAAATCTTTAAACGCGTTTTTCTCACACTTGCCTTTTTTACGGTCGGTGTCCACTGTAGATTCATATCTACTGCACCGATTCTTTTCAAATTTGGTTTTTTTGTTTCTTTACTTTATTCACGAGGTAATGACGTCGAGTTTTTTTTTTTTAATTTTGTCATATTTTAAAACAACAAAGTTTTAAAGTTTTTTTTATGAAAAATCGGTGTTTTGACTTCAAAGCGCTTTAAAAAATTAAAAAAAAAAAAAAAAAAAAAAATTCGACGTTGTTACCTGCGAAACTTTATTAGTTGATGAAATCAATTTGGTGTTTTGATTTTAGTTGATCCAGTAATGAGTTCTGAGGGACACCGCAATAAAACTTTTTTATGAGACGTCCGCGAAGATTCGCTGCCACCAACTCATTTCTTCATAAAAATCAATGAAAATTTCACACAATATTCTTTAAATATGACTTTATAATGAAGTAATTTTAAAATATTGAATAAATCAACTGTATCGACAAAAAAAATTTCGAAAAATATGCTTGTTTTACACCGAATTAACCATACTACCCCCTTAACCCTGTCAGTGCAGTGTAGATTACCGGTCGTCTTTGTCTAGCTCATCTAACGGTAGGCCCATTAAACTTGCTGTTTCAACAGGTTGGGTCCAAAGGCAAAGGGGTGTTAGATGAGTGGGCTTGATGGCGCATGTGAAAAGGTGCCTTCGCATGCTGCACATATGTTTAGTATGTCATGGTAAATTCTGGATCGGTAGGAGTTTAACCCGCTACAGTATTCAGAACGTAATTGTGCCAAGCTTTCGCGGGTCTCTCGAAGTAGCTGGAGCTCTTTATCTGCTATGGGTGGACGCCGATTATGGCATTCGGGCGTCGAGAGCTTAAGAAGCTGGTAAGTGTGTTCCAATGAATGTCGTTAATTGTCTCTTTAAACACAGTCTGGTCCAGTAGTTGTCGATTTGTTTTGTTCTGGTAATAGAAAGAAGTCGTTAACCCCCATATCTATTGCAACAAATCCCGATTATTCCTTAGTCCTAAGAAATGCTCTAACATAAAATTTTCGAAGCTTTGCTCTTATTTTTTGTCATCATACCATCTTGGAAACTTTGTTTTCATTCAAATTTCATCAAATTAGCTAATGAAGTGAAACTTCTTGATCATTCGAACCGTGTCTACTAACAAAAGTTTGGGTATGTCAATATTGAAAACCGCTGTGCTAGTAGTGGGGTATACATACACACTTAGATGTCCTGCTGCGAGTATCTAAGATAAATAAAAAATCAAAAATACAATAATAAAAAATAATAATCAAGTAAAAATGCGTACACATTTATTGGTTTTGAATTTTTATCTTGAAACTGTTACGCCAACATTCAAATGCCGCGCGCAAAAAATAAATGGAGAGGTAGAAAAAGATGACGTAGCAAATAATAAAGAAGTAAAAATATTCAAAGCAAATGCGTTTATGTATATGAGTGCTAATACAATGAATGTGTTTGTGAGTGCACGAAGTCATTGCCCCATCGCTTCGTAATAAATATTTATGTATGGAAACCTGAATTCAGATGTAAAATTGAAAATCTTTTTATGGCAGCATAAAATTGGAACAAAGGAGCCGAAGTATGCTCTATTGTCGTCGTTCCGTCGGCGGAGTATAGTGACTTTGTGGCGAAAGTCTTTGGAAGGCGTGGAGGAGTGTTGGTTTTATCACTTGATTAGTGAGTGCATTGACGCCACTCATACGCTACGTCGTACCAAATGAAGAAGTCAGTTGTTTTAATCTCAGTAGAAGTTTTTATACTTTATTGTAATAAGAGCAGAAACAAGGGTCGGAACTTATATTTTTGTTCTGTATTGATCAGTTTTTTTATACTCTCTCATATTTGTGTAATTCAATAAAAAAAAATTATATTCCATTTATTTTATTTTCACAATCTTACCAGAGGCGAAAATTTCATATATCTTGATTCAATTTGTAAAGCTCATAGTATTCGCACATATGTCCAAAAATTAATATATATGCATATATATGTATATAAATTGTATATACATACTTGTTTATCTCTTTGGCTAATCGCACATTTAGTCTGGCCGTACATTGGCATTTTGATGGCCACCGACATTGCATTTCGACATTGCTTTCCGCTTCATTTCATTACATTTCGTTTCGCTAGCACGTCTTGTTACGTTTTAATTACTCTTTTGCCATTTCAGCTGCACATTTAATTTGGCATTAAAAGGTTAATTTAATACGAATCACTGCATTTTGTGGCATTGCGGGTGGAATTATGAACGAACATTTATTTACTTGTTTTTGAATTTATGTGACTTGATGAATGAATAAAAATAAGTTCGCCAGCCAAAATTTGACACAAGTAAAAACAAGAAAAAATTGTGGTCACTCACTATTTTCGATGTAATTTCATGTTGTTGAAAGAAGTGTTAATATGCCCAAACTGGCTGACAGACGCCATGTGACTCAGAAAGGAGTGTACACTTAATTCAGCGACTAAAATTTTCAGTCGGAAACCTATAAATGGTATTTTCGAGCTGCTACTCTATTTCCGTTTTCAAAAATTTCAATGAAGAATTTTTCAAACAAAATGTATTGACAACAATTTTTGACCACAACTTAAAACCAAATGCTTTAATGCTATTTTGTTCAACGTCCTCTTTTTTACTGATGAAATAAACATGATGCCACTTCTGCACTCTCCTCATTTGAAATGGTGTTTTTTGGGTGATTCTTTAAAAGCCTGTAAAACGGAAACGAAAAAAAACGTTTTAGCTTTGTTTTAAGTACTTCAATTTTTGATCCATTGTTAAAAAATAGAAATTTTGTTTTGGCCATATGAGGTTCGTGCAAAAAGTTGTTAGCCTTCAAAAAATTGTTATCCAAAAAAAAGTATGTCGCTGGTGACACGGATTCCGGGACTCACAAGTGACTGAAATCAAAAAGACAAAAAGTTTCTTGTTGAATATGAATGTCGTTGTACTGCGGTCTTAAAAAGAAAAAATTTTACAAAATGGCGTACGTTCAAAGATAAAAGACCGTTTTTGACCCTTTTTTGACTTTAAAGGTTCGAAAAAAATACTACATTTTTTTCCAATTATCGTGGTACTCACGATAACGACATCAATTCTACGTCATTTAAATTGTATTTCATCAAAATCGGTTCAAGTAACGTTTTTAATTTAAGTCAGCTTTGGGTATACAAAATGTTCCTGGAAGTCGGTGACCACTTGCATGGACTCACAGGGGACACTTTTTCTCAGATTTACATTTCAGAGAGTACACCTCTTATCCAGAACCAAAGTCCTTAGAAATTATTCATGAGCGATTCAGAAATGGGCGAGTTCATTTCTGCTAGAAATTCCGTCGATCACAAATTTCGGCTTCCAGATTATTGTATTGTAATTTATTTCCGATAGAGGTAACTCTTAAAAAAAGAGGCAGTTGACTTTCGGTTCACTGCTCAATATTTATTCTGAATGCCATGAGAAATGCGTAACTCTCTTTTTGGTCACTTTTGAATACTTTCTTATAAGCTGATATGGGAGGCAGTGCAGGAGACTGCGTGGCTGACGAACTTCATGGGCCATATGCCTTTGAGTCCTTTCTGCGTATTACGTATAGATTTCTCTTGAACAGATGAGCTTCATCTCAACTCAGCCATCCGAGGTAACGGTGAAGTTAAAGGAAGCTTTGTGGGTTCACAAACTGAAACTCGCAATATCAGTAGGAGGTTTGACCTATCACTGAGCGCTGGGAATGTGCACTGTGTAATCCGAATCAGTTCAAGTCCATAGACAGGCAGAAGGAGCTTCTAATTTAGCCTGACTCCAATTTAATTTTATCAACACTCCTGAGGATTTTTCTGAGGCATATGGAAGTTTATATTTTATTTTACAGACATTTTTTTTTAAATAAATCCCATAGCCATTTTTAAATTTAAGCGCATTTTTATGCTTATAATTTTTCATATCAAACATTTTTTTATTATATTAAATGCATAACAATTTTCCACAGAAATTTTTCTATGAAACCACTGGCCACATTCAGCAAATTTACAACTTAATTTCGCATTCAACAAACGCATACGAAACCATTTACAAGAAAGGATGGCGTACGAGTATACACCGATATCGCCATATATTACTCGCGTTCGCTTATCTCGCGCATATTAATGTAGATGAGCTCGTAATTACATCCACCACTTGCGTCATTTTTAATATTTAAACACATTTGTGTGCATAGTGGCGGCCACGCTGTCATTTGCCACAAAACCCAGCAAAAGCGAACGAGCAGACAAACAAACAAATAGGCAGCTAGGGCAATATAAAAGCATTTATGGGCGCAGAGGCTGACATTAGCGAGAATACCATCAAAGGCTGCGGAGTTCAAGCTGACACTGACCTCATATTTCACGCATTTTATAGGCAAGTAGATACAGATACTCATTGCCATTTGGTGGCACAGAGAAGCTGGATGTATGTTGTGCGTCGGGTCATTGCCGCTACCGTAGCCGACGTGCACTACCGCGGTTAGGCTCTTCGTCGTTGGATGGTTGGTTGGTTGGTTGCCTGAAAGCTTGTTTTGTGCGTCGTCATAAAATTATAATCTAGCATTGAGAGTCTGACAATATTTGACTGTTCGATGCTCAAAGGCTGAGTTAATATTGGTAGTCAACAGTGGCTGATCACTTAACCTGTGTACATACATAAAATGTAGATATCCGCTAATGGGGCAACATCATAGTGGCGTTAGTGCTTGCTTTCCGTTCACCGTTCCATCAGTCCACTGCGTGCATACACCCAATTACATATATTCACGTATATGTATACGTGCGCCTATCCAGTATTTGCATAATCATGACTGTATTCATCCGGCCATGTATCCCTCTGCCATATTGCTTGTCTGCCTTTGTATTTACTTTGCCTTAACACTTGGCCACTTGAAAAGCATATTTACAGAGAGTACATACCCATATTACTCTTTTTAATTGCATTACGCATAAATTACTTTAAAGGTGAGTGTATGCGGAAGAGCTGTGAATAAAAAGCTAAAATAGCCGGTAGATGTATTGCTTTAAGAACCCGAATAAAGTTTAAGCGCAGGGAGTTATTTGTGAATATAATCAAATATTTTACAGCTGGTGGTAAAAATGTAGCCTACATACAATGTTGGAAAATAAAATAGAAACAGATTATTGACAAAATTTGGCCAGTGGTTAACGGCCTTTTGTTCTATATTACATTCCGTCTCCTATTTTGTCTCATTCTTATTTTCGACACACTTGAGTGAACAAATGAGTTTTGTACTTAGAATAAATAGAAGAAAGAAACGAAACTATTTGTTGATAGCAACACATTTTAATCGCTGTAAATTTCGCTCAGTTACCCTTAAATGTAAAACTAATTAACAAAATTTTAAGTAAGACTTAAGCTACATGGAAATAATTAATAGATAGACAATACGTCAATGCTGCTAATGCACGTTGGAGGTAATCAAATTTGTGTCAACTGAATCTACAGAGGCAGGATATGAGAAACACGGTACTAACTGGGCATTGTTTGATTGGAGCCATGCAAGAGGACTGGGGATGTCACATAATGACTGTCAAGAATTTGAAAAGAGGAAACTGAAGCTGTCAAGATATTGAAAAAGAGGAAACCATTGAACTCCTCCTGTGGATGTGAATAGCATGGCTCTATACAGAAAAAGGCTTTCCATACTCGGTTTCGCCTTTCATGACAGCATTGCGGAGGTCTCTCAAACAGGCTTGCCGAAATAAACAAAGTTCATTAACTCCACAACTTGGTTCAGAGAAGACTCAGGAGTGTAAAAAACGAGCTCAAGTGATATCACAATGGGACTTTTCAGGCCTCAGTATGTCGGGTGACAACCACTCAACCTAACCTAACTTAAAATAAGTATTGAATAAAATGAGCATAATTGCCCGCGCTAAGTACTATACGGAGAAAGAAGCCAGCTCAAGAAAAACCAAGCAAAATTCAAGAAATATTCAAAGAGCAAAAGTTTTAATGTTATTCATAACGTACCAAAAGCTTAAAAGTAAGTGTACAATTCTGGGAAGAGAAAACAAAACACTCATAGGCTGTAGAAAAATTACTATCAACCTTTTTTTACCATCAAACAACCATAAAACTAGGCAAAATTTTCAAGTTGTAAGTTGAACAGTTCGATACAGGCTGATAGAAGCTAAATTAGTAGCAAGAACCCCGAGCAGAGTACCGTTGTTGAGTTTACAGAACAAAACAAAAAGGCTTCAATTTGCATAAAAACACGTATTCCGTCGAAATTGGAAAAAGGTGCTATGAACGGTTTAAACAAAAAAAAAAAAGGATTAGTTTGGGGATAATAAATTCATTATTTTTGTGTAAAATTTTTGCGTAAATGGTTAAAAATTAATTTATGGTCGACCTTTAGCTCCTGGGCGATGCTACGACTACTAACAAGTGTCTGTCAACTTTGATTATTTCTGTGATTCTATCGACATTTTCGACATACTATTGCACATAATTAGCCGTTTTAGCATCGGCACCATAAACACCCTTGACAATTTCAGTGGCTTACATTTTCAAAGAAAAACTGTAAAATGTACCAAATTTTCCTTTTTTGGACTTCCATTGTTAACACCCTGTAACTCGCATCTGAATGGAAACAAACAGTAAAAGAATTTGTTTAGTGTGAAATATCGCCTTGACAGCGAGCATAAACTTTAAATTGTTTGATTGCCATCTACAGCCATCTATCGAGGAAGTAATTAATTTCTTATCCTCCAAACTAATATGATTGGATCTGAATAAGAAGTAGGTCCAATATTTTGGATAAAAGATAAAAGGTGTGCGGTAGACTTTTTGCAGTATAATTTTCCCAAGCATTCATCAAATTTAGGAGTGGTCTAAAAAAATAATAAGTGAATATTTTAGAATGGCCGACGTAGTCTACTGATTTAAACCCAATTGAGCATCTTTGAACAGTACTGAAAAAGCTAATCATGCCTTTCAAAGCCACAAATCTATACTATCAAGGTGAACCTTTCGTCTTCCTCATATTCTTTGCAGACTTCCGCCAGTTTTTTAGTCCAAAGATCTTGGCGTCGTCATTAACTGTATCAATCCAGGTTTTCCTTGGGCGACCCCTTTTATAAGGCACATAGAGCTTACTATGAAGGACCTCAGAACATGGCCAGTTGAAGGCGCACTGAAGGCGCTGAAACTTAATGTAGCCGTTGATTTAGGAGTTGTTTAACTTAGTTAGGCATTCAGCATTGTAACGTAGACAATAGTTGACGTGATCTATGCGCACCGGCCAAGAATGCGGCTTAGAATTTTTTGCGCACATATAAGTTTTCTTTTCTTTTCCTTTTCTTCTAAAAGGCCTAATTATTGTTTTATACAGTTTCAGCTTCCTTCGCTTAGAAAGAAACGAGGAACCTACAGCCTTGCATTGTGAAAAGAAGACCACGTTTCCCGACTGAAGTCTCGCCCTAGCTTCTTGTTTGGCTGTTGCGGAAATGATAGATAGATATTTGAACGACGCCGCCCGCTCAAAAGTGTAACTGTGGACCAATACGCCATATTTACATTCGAGGGGAACTTTTCCAGTGCACAAAAATTTTGGTTTTGATTCGTTTATGCGGAGGCTCAAGCTTCTAGCTGCATTCTCAATTCTAGAAAATCTTTTTTCAAAGCTGCTGTACTCCTGCAATCCGCGAGAGCTAGAGTTTACGATGATTTTACCAATATATTGCCGTTCAGGCATATACCAGACATTAGCGTAATCTTCTCCAGAGCAAACACGAGTAAAATTGGGGCAAGTGGATCGCCTTGCTACACCTCGTGCTAGGGGGGAATAGTTGTTCAAAGAGTTACGTGGTTTTCGCAACTTTTTTATGTTGTTCTTCTTTGTTTGAAGAAGGTTTACATCAAAATCTCAAAAACATCTCAAATGTGCCGTCACATCAAAGGTATGTGGGGCGCGCTTCCACTAATACTCTAACAATCCTCCCACCACGGTTAATTCTACCACAAAAGTATACCGTCTGGGTATAGCCGCATTTATGTCCGAAGACACGACAGGTACCTGCGTTCAGATTCCTCTCCTGCAGTCATATGAAGGCTATACGCCGTCGATAGTCCCAATCCCTCCCCCTGCGTTTATAAGTGGTTCTAAAGTAAAGAAGGGATCGGAAAAGTTGCTGTAGTGTTATATTAATCCATTACCGTTATGTCTTCTCTACGACATTTTATGGAGAGTTTATTAGAAGCTGTCCGCCTTCTCTGTTGCTTTAACTATTGCTGCATCGCTTTGCGCACCCACTCAATATGACGGAGTCGCGCCATGATCTTACCTGCGAACGCTTGAGCGCCCTTCCACTTACCGCTGGTTGCGCACATATCACGTATGAAGGTGCTGAGGGATGAGTGATGACCCAGGGCTTGTTCGAGAGTAGCTCATTCCTCTCTGAAGCGGGCGCAATAAAAAATCAAGTGTTCTGCATTTTCGTCAGTTTGCGGCCAGCTTAAAATGGTGCAGGTATTTCCGACGGTGCAGCCGTGTCCACTGTTGCAGCTGTAAAAGGTGATAGTAGCGGATTTCGATATTTCAAAGTGCCATCTCAACCAGTATTCTAGCTTTATAGGAATATTAAAACCATAAAGTAGATTCCAAAGTTTCTGTCTGTTAAAAGCATCAAACGCTTGCTTAAACTCTATAAATAAATGATACAAAGAAAATGTTTACTATAGGAGACACAAGGCACTTGATCCATATGTACGAGGATGGGTCAATAGGTCAATGTCAAATGGAGCAGATAGCATTGTATTCCTCAAATTCAGAGGCGTCTTTTAAAGGAACCAACACCACCCACACACAGTGCCACACATTTTCAGCAACGTCTACCTGTATGCGTACAATTCGTGAATGCCCCCAAAGCTTTGATAGTTTAATCTGGATCAATACTCCTCAGCTGCTAGCACGCATTTGTATGCATGAGTGTATGAATGTGTGTAGGTATTAGCTTGAGGACCGGAAGTAGAAGAGTGCAAAAAAGACTATGAAATAGTTGTGTACAAAGAATGAAGGGGCACAAAAACATAAAAAAAGCCATCGAAAGGCAACCGGAAGAGATAAAAGTGTTAGCTGGCAGTTCTACTGTCGCATTCATGGAGATTGGCGATACCAATCGCTGTATGTATATACTGGCATACATATGTAAATATGTATGATGGGTCTGATGGGTTATATATATATACATATGCCTATAAGTGAGTGAATGTTGCGTATGATTGCGAGCAGTTTGGGGGGAAAAAGTTAAAAGCAGGCACATAAAGGTGTTATGTGAATTTTATGCATACGCATTTGTGTTTTTACGTACTTTCATATGTGCGCACACATTCATTTACTTGAAGCTATTTGTGTTTTACGAACATTTGCGTATTTGATTCGAAATGGGTGCTTGTATGTACCTGCTCGAATACAATATGAGTGGCGTTATTGTTTAAAGCCCAACTATTGTCACACGCTGACTTTTCCAGAAGCCAAGAGTACACAGTTGTTCTTAGATGCCACAATTTTGAGTGAAAGATATCGCAGGATGAAAAATATCGATTAGCCTAAAAAGTAAGCAAAAGTTGCCACAAGAGATATGATTGCCAAGGAGACTCACAATTGACCAACCACAATTAGTGTTAAACCAGAATTGCATCTGACTAAGTACTTAAAGGGTTTGCTGCATTTTCAAAGCTATTGAAATTACATCACTGCAAAGTCATATTCTGTTGGTGATGATAAAACCAGACAAAATAAGCAAACATCAGACAAACTGAAAATTGGCGATTTTTCTTTTGAAATCGTGGAGTCCTTTACTTACTGAGGCTTAAAACTGAGTAGAGACAATTCAGCAAGTCCCAACATCGATGAGGGAATCTAAGCAGCTAACAGATCTTACGCGTCACTAACGAAACTCTTCAAATCGAGACTCTGTTTAGTAGAGAATGAAAATTGATTCTGTACAAAACCATCAAATGTTGTTACACCAGTCTTTTGCCTATGGAGCTGAATCTGGGTCACTAGTTGAAGCAGATAAAGTAAAACTGCAAACCTTCGCACGAAAAATACATATAACAAGAATGGACGGTATGAAGGCGTAGAAGAAAATTATAGAAGTCAGAGCGTTCAACACTAGAGCAAGAGGAGGACCGAGAACAAGATCGACCGACGAACTAAAAGGAGTACATCAAGAAACTTAGGATAAGGAGCTGGAAGAAAGTCGCAAGTGATTGACGATTTAGTTTTGACTTTATTGATACTCTTTGATCCTCTGTTGATACTCTAAAGTTGTAAGAGGTGTAAGTGCGTTTGCATTCTTTGCATTTCACTAATTCAATTCCATCCTATGAAAGTAGGGGTTTACTCTTCAACCTAAAATTACTAGATAGCAGAAGGTCTATTGTCCGTTTCTCTCCTAAAACCAGTGCGTACTTTCAAAAAATTCAGTAGATTCCTGATTTCCGCAAAACTGAGAGCTTCGAATTCATTAAAAATTTGTCTACCTAAAATGGTAAGTCTACGTCTCGATAGAGCAGGCCGACAGGCGCGGAAGATGCGATATCGGCTCTTCTTCATCCTCATCTAGACAACTTCTACAGAACTTATGCGTGCGCTTACCCATTCTCTGGGCGTGTCTTCCTATTAAGAAGTGCCTCGTAATGAACGAAATCAGTATTTTGACGTGATAACGTCTTATAATTCGATTTAGCCGGCTGCACGCACGAAGAAATGTGTCGTTACCTTGCTCATTTGTCGTTACCTTGCTCATTGCCGTTACCTTGAATGAACTGCAAGCGAAAGCGCGGAACGAACTAAGCAAACGAACGGCAACGTTCGACATCTTGCTCTCTCCTACTTAAGTGAGCGCATATATGTATGTATATGCGCATATGTACATATATAAATTCACGTATTTGTATTTGCATATGCCTTCTTATTGATTATTATTAATTTGATTTACTTGAAGAATTTAAAATAAAACCAAGTTTGTTAATAATACCTGTTGTTTTAATGTTATTATTATTAATTTTTTTATTATATATGAAGGAAAAAACGTATGGTAATATTTACCACATCACTACATATTATAAAACACAGTCGCTTTTTCTGTCCCTATGTCCCCGTATACGCTTAAATCTTTAAAACTACGCAACGGATTTTGATGCGGTTTTTTTTCAAAGATAGATTGATTGAAGAGGAAGGTTTATATCTATATAATGTGAAGAAATATATAAAGGGGGCGTGGCAATCGGTCAAAATGTGGCAAAAAACATAATTTTTTTGTTTTCACGGCCATAAATCATAAACGAATCAACCAATTAAAATGAAACTTTCTTGGAGTTTAACTTTGAAATATTTACTTTCGTTCTGCATCAAAAAAAATAATTGATTTATTTGTTATTTAACCAAAATTGTTTAAACAAAAGCAGCTCTTTTTCCAAAAAAAGCTGTTTGTGTGTGTGTTCGCTGTCAACCGAATGAAGCAACAGGCGTTAAGCGATAATCTCACCACACCTCATTAATGTTGAATTACATCGTATGGTGACGTATGTATGTATGTATTTACGAATCGCTCGCACTATTTCATTTCGGACATATGTACATATGTATCTATGTATGTACTGAATTCCATGTAATTTACAGCGCATACAATTTTACAGCGAAATAAAACGCTATTTTCACGTTCTATATTAGTAAATCGCACATACAGTATGCAAAGTTCGTGTTAGTACACCCTCTTACAAATAAAAATACCACTTATATTTTCAAATTTACTTTAAAGCAATTGATTTCAATCGTAGTGCGGTATTGTAAAACTCATAAAAAATAGAATAATAACAAAAACTCCGAAACATTTGCATAGAATTGAAAAAAATAGCTTTAGTAGCAGTGTAGCTATTTCTACTGCAGGCAAAATTCGTATTAGTACACTTAGTATGCGTTGAATTTGTAAACAATTTGTTGGTATTTACCTTTATTTTCGAAACGATTCAATGTTTAACCTTGGGCAGTTGCGTTTTAGTAGCCATTTGTTCAAGTTCGCGGAGTTAGCTTGCAATGTCGCCAAAGTCAAACGAAACTAGGAGATTAATAATAAATATGAACAAAAACGGAAAGTCTTTACGCGAAATTGCGAGAACATTGCAGAAAAGTGTGTCTACAATACAAAACTTAGTCAAAATTTTTAGAGACAGTGGAAGGATTGACAAAAAGCTTCGAAATGTGAACAGTGCAAAGCTTGGGCAGAGGCACAAGACTTATTTGAAACGCCTTATGAGAAAAGACCCCACCGTCAGTGGAGTTTCACTAGCTGCAGAACTAGAAAAATACTTTTCTATCAAAGTTACACCTCAAACAGTGCGCAATTATGTAAAAAAATTGGGATTTAGAAGCAGAACTGCGGTTAGAAAACCGTATGTAAGCTCAGTCAATAGAAGAAAGCGTGTTATATTCGCCAGGCAATATTTAAACAAAAATATGCGGTTTTGGAAAAGGGTAATTTTTTCAGACGAGTGTAAATTTAATATAAAAATGTCCGATGGGCGCATAAAAATTTGGAGAGAGTATAATACTGGCCTTCAAAAACGAAATCTGCAGCCTTCTTTCAAGCACGGTGGTGGTTCTCTGATGGTATGGGGATGTTTCGGGGCAAACGGAGTAGGAAAGTTGCATTTTATTGATGGAATTATGACTGCGAGGCAATATATTGATATTTTAAAAAAGAATCTACGCAAAGGTGCCAAAAAATTGGGTTGCAAAAAAAAATGTATATTCCAACAAGATAACGACCCTAAGCATACGGCGTTGGATACAAGGTTATGGATGCTTTATAACTGTCCAAATTATCTCAAAACACCACCACAAAGCCCGGATATTAATCCCATAGAAAATGTATGGTCGATTTTCAAAAAGCAGCTGGAACATCATCAAATAAGGAACCGAGAACATTTAAAAAAAGTCCTCAAATCAGAGTGAAAGAAGATTTCTCCAAATCTCACAAAAAAATTGGTGGAATCTATGCCGAAGAGATTGTCTGCTGTTCTAAGGCAACGAGGGTATCCTACAAAATATTAATTTTCTGAACTATTTTTTATTTACTCTTTAAATCATTAAAAATACATGTGTACTAATACGAATTTTGCTTCTGTGAAAAGTGTTCATTTTTTTCTTTCTTATTTTTTTTTTTGCATTTCAATACACTTTGTGAGCGGTTTTTTTACGTGGTTTTTTTATTTATTAGGGGGTGTACTAATACGAATTTTGCATACTGTAATTAAAATACAGTTTTTGAATAGTTTTTATTGATTCGGAGCGCGTTTAGCTTGCTATCGATTCCATACAATAACATTTTTTGTCATTTACTTTTTACGACAACTAATAGCTTATTTTCGAAGCGATTTCAACAAATAGGTACAACATTAATCCTTATCCAATTAAATACCTTAAATACATTGTTGTTTTCATATAGATCTATGTATATGGCTCTTTACAGCATATAATTAAAAACAATATTTTTCAAGATATTACAACAGTAATTAGTAATTGAGATCTACCGGAAAAATTGCGTTAGCTGTTGCGTCATCCGGCATTGCCGCTACTCTTTTGGAAGGAGGCCGAACCGCACACTCTACATTCAAGCTCCCGCTGAAAATCGCAACCGATGATGATAATAGCGTCTGTAGTGTTTCTAGACAGAGCAATACAGGAAAATTGATGCGTGACTGCTCATTAATAGTCTGGGACGAAGCTACCATGTCAAACAAGACGTCTGTGGAAGCATTGGATAGGACAACACGCGATTTGCACAACAAAAATTCACCTATGGGTGGATGTACAATTCTGTTCTCAGGAGATTTCCGTCAAATCCTACCAGTTGTGACTCGAGGAACACGTGCTGACGAAATAAATGCTTCGCGAAAAAGATCCCACCTTTAGACGTATGTCAATAAATTAGAGCTTAAAACTAATATGAGGATTTCGTCATCTTCACGTGAGAACAGGCTATTTCCAGAGATCCTGCTAAAAGTTGGCAATTGAGAATTAACACAAAGTGAGGGAAGGATTAACCTAGAAAACCTTTGTGTTTTGATAGACAACATCCAAGAGTTAGTCAACAATGTCTATCCAGACATTGATAACATAAGTTATAAGACAATATCTTGGTTTAAAGAAAGAGCTATTCTGTCACAAACTAACGAACAAGTAGATAAAGTAAATAACTTGATTATTTCAAAGATTGATGCGCCGACGAAAATATACTACTCGGTCGATACTGTTCTCGATTTGGAAGAAGCTGTTCAATTTCCTACAGAATTTCTAAATTCTTTGAAACCGTCTGGACTCCCTCCTCACAAAATGGAGCTGAAAATAGGTTGTCCTGTTATTTTATTAAGAAACCTAAGTCCACCTAAACTTTGCAATGGCACGCGTTTGCTGGTAAAATCACTGAAAACTTTCATAATAGAGTGCACAATACTCACAGGATGTGGTACCCGAGAAGATGTATTGATTCCCCGAATCCCTCTGATACCATCGGATCTACCACTCCAATTTAAACGCTTACAATTTCCGGTAAAGACATCTTTTGCAATGACCTTTAATAAATCTCAGGGTCAAACCTTCAACGTTGCAGGCTTAGATTTGAGTGTTGACTGTTTTTCACATGGCCAACTGTATGTCGCTCTTTCATGAGTAACCTCTAGAGAAAACATGTTTGTATTGTCTAATGACAAGAAGGCTATGAACGTTGTATATAAAGACATTCTGTAATATAGTAATTGTTGTAAAAATAAAATAAATACATATGTAAAAATGCAAAAAGTGAATATGCAAAAATGTAGGGTATGAATTTAGATATCCCAAAGATAGCAGGAAATCTTCATGCTATAAAGAAAGGGGAATTGTTTTACTCCAAATTTAACGCGTGCGGGCCACGGGCAGTAATGAATAAGCCAAAACTACTGGATCGATTTTAATCATTTTTTCAGTGAGTGACATAGGGTATATATTTTATACCCGTGCGAAGCAGGGCGGGTTGCTAGTACCTTATAAGATATGTTGTATACTAATATATGTATATAAACATACATATACATATACAATTTCGCGCAATTTTCAAAAAGAACAAATCTATATGTAAAGATGCATACAAGTCATATGGACATATCAAATATACAAGTCTATTCCGTACACAAGCAAATGTAAGCTAATGTGCTTGAACTGCAAGCGAGAGCGCGGAACGAACGACAAAGAGCACAATCGGCCCCCGCGTTCGGCAACGTTCGACATCTGGCTCTGTCCTACTTGAGTGAGCATATAAATGTATGTATATGTATTTATATGCGCATTTGTATATAAATTCACATACTTGTATTTGCATATGCCTTCTTCCTGTGTGCATGGTAATGAACCATTTCTCTGTTGAGAATAAACGATGATAGGAAAAATAGGAAATGAGAGGGAGTGTTTCAAGTGTAATGTGTCTTGAGAAAGTCAAATCGATGATGATGCCTCTTAGTGTTGTTGACTTATTAACGTCTGATGCACAATCGAAATTGAAGATATCTTTCACGAATTTGATAAATGTTTCGTCATTTTTCACGTTTGTGTAAATGTAACTTGACCTATTCCATTGCAATTCCATTTACCTCCTCCTCTATTTCCATACAAAATATCTATCAAACAAATAAAATTAAAATTTTGTTTTGAAAATTGTTGAAAATTGCAACCATTCCATCAATATTTTCTTATGACGTTGTCACGTTAAACTATCGTCAGTAAACCGACTTTACAGACAACTTCTTTTTTCTGCAATAAAACGGAATAGATAAAATGTAAGTTAAAATAATTTTTAATTGAATTTTCAAAATAACTATTAATTGTTTACCAATAATCCATAAGAAACACTGTGCTTCTAGATTATTAGTAAAAAAAATAAAAATAAAATAAAGTTCACTCTCCTATGCTGTGCAAATGACACAAGTGGAGAAGGGTAGCGAAAATCCACACACGTGCGAGCATCGAAACATGACGCGCATAAACAACTAAGCACACAAGGCCTGTTTGGGCGTACACATATTTTCTGTACATATGTTCGAGTACATGCCAGAACATACGAATAAAACACATCCTCTGTATCAAATTGCGTATTGCCTTTTCTGGCTCTCTTTTCCAATCAAAACCCTGCCATTTGCCCTAATCTGGTTATGTTGGTGTTTTTATTTCCTCTTCTATTGAGCAGTTTTTGTTTTTTTAGATATGTGACTGTGCGTTCTTGGCAGTTTTGATAAAAAATCTCATGGAAACACGAGGAACCAAATGTAAGCGAAAACTATTTATTAAGTTCATGGAACCGTTACATAGAAAACTTGTGACTTTTATCCCAGTTGGGCGCCATACTTTTGTGTGTTTATTTAGCACAGAGTCAATTTATAAGTAAAAGAGAATTCATATTTCTTACTGCCTTTTGCGTATCGATAAGCGTACGTTTTTACATATAAGCATACATATGGAGGACTATGCGGTGTGGATAGACTGTTTGTTGGTGATACACCGTCGCTTTCTGTTCCATTGGAGTTACGAAATTCACTTTAATAAATAACCTCTTCGTTTTGGGAATTTATGTGTGTGAAATTATGTATTTATGCTTACGCATATCCTCGTAGTAAAGAAAAAGAAAAACTGCTCTCCTTTGTAGAGGCACAAAAAAAAAGAAATTTAAATAAAAAATTGTACTTTTCTGAACGTCCAAGTTATTGTATCCCATGCAGGACTATTCGTGATGTGGTCCGCATTTGTACTAAAATTTGTGTATGCATACATAAATGTGTGTATTCCTATTTGATGATTCCTTTTCATGAATACATCAGATAACATTTTGTTCATGGTTTTCCTCCCTTCAGTAAGGTGTAAAGCTCCTACAGGATTCTGGAAAGGTCTATTGTTTCTTGTTTCAGCAAAGAAAGCTCTGAAAAACAAAATACGGATGATTGTAAACGATGATTGTAAAACGAAAAATTCTATAAAAATTCTGGTCTATTCGCAAATTTTTAAAAATATTCGAGCATGTGCTTTGTATGGAGGAAATTAGCTGTGCATGGAGGAGCAGCCTAGCACCGTCATCACTATAAAACTGCTTATTCAGAAAAATGCTAAAAATTCTCCTTACAAATTGGAAAGTTTTGATGGAATTTTGAAAAAACTTAACTTCGAATCTCCGTAAAACACTAAAATTAAGAAACAGTTTTTTTCTAATCGGGCAATGGCAAACCTCTCAGTGTATTTCTGCCATGAAAAGCTTCTCATAAAAAATTTAATATAAAATGAGGCATTCGAAAGGTGATTATCTAGTTAGCACTTTTCCATGCCCCTTGTTCACTCTGCTCTCCATCGTATACACTTTTGGCCTGTTGTTTATACGCCATCCTATGTGATCCCGGCATTTGCTAACTCGCGCAACATCGACCTTCTTCAAGTATCTGGTGGGTTTCTAAGCGTGTAAACTTGCCATTTTCTGCGCTTGATTTGCCAAGTTAGCACTCAGAGCACATAAGCACATGCTTACATGATTTGCTTGATTCTATATAAATCTTTAATATCCTTCAACGCCTAGCAAATCATTATTTCGCTACAATGACTCCACACATTTACGTTTCATGCGGATTTCATGCTTCTCAGTTTGAAGTTGATATATCTGTTTGTGATGTGCACATATATATGCACGTATGCAGTTATGACAAGCTGTTTTTTCCTATTTAGAAAACCATATTGTAGCCGCTTGGTATTTGATTGCTAGATTATCCCAAAGACTTTTCTTAAATTACCAGCTTAGTCAAGTCATAAACAAAACTCGTAATCGTGACTTAACTTACGTTTCTGGCAGTGTCCTGTTACTTGCAACTTTTGACACTTCAAGCGCTGGTTTATTGCTACTTATTTTCAGCGTTATGAAAAAATTATGATCGTTTGTTTCTTATTATCCGCTATAATCGCATCTAATTGTCCAACAAATTGGGTGATACAATTTATGTAAGTGTACATTCAGTGAATTGTTGTTAAAAATATTTGTTGTTGTGCGCTAGGAGTATTCCGTCTATTATTATATTTATTTATATTCGCACGTACTTGCTTCAGTTTATGTATTTTACACAAAATTAAAGCTTAGGACTGAAGATTTCACATACTTGACTTAGAGGTGACATGTCGTATGAGTAACATTCGTAAGGTGATTTCTGGCATATCCATACACTTAGAGACCCATTGCTCCCAAGAGGCGTGAAACAAGGAAGATTGATACACCTGTGCATATATAATTCAGTCACTTTCTCTTTTTACAATATGCGTAATATTTTCCATGGTTCATTTGTTTCGCATACGACTTTCAAAATTTTCTTCCATACAAAGCCCTCGGAAGTCTTTTATGGGTGAAGAAAATTCTCAGCATCGTACGCAAAAAAAATTTTCAAAAATCAACGCAATGTTGAAGCAACTTTAAACTTACTTTCTGCTAAGCGAAATTGAATGGGCTATAAAACTGCATACCCAGGAGATTTTAAAGATTTTAATTGGAGATTAGAAAGTATAAAATTTGTAAGACAATGCTTTGGAATTTGGTAAATTTGTGTAAATTTCGTACAAAGCTTGGCACCTAAATTTACGTGTTTTTTGAGGGCAGTGAACTATTTTTTTATTAAAAAATAACGAAAAAAGTTAGCAGGAAAAATATTACGGGGGTGTAATAAGATGAAAGTGACTTAATTATGGAAGAGCCCAACAATTTTGAGCGATAGGAAAATTTTAGAAATTCTAACTTCTACTAAAATGAATACTACTGTGATCTGTTAGGAATACGTTTTTTCGTTATTGAAAAGTTTTTTAATTGAAATGAATCATAAGTATTTTTTTTAAGTTTATAATATGGTATTAGCTCAGTTCTTTTTTGCGCATATCCAAAAGTGCACAGTTTTTATTCGCTTACGAAATAATTGCGCGCAAAATCAATTTTTTTATCGGTTATAGCGATGACTGATGAACGTGTTTTATCGGACTAAGCGAAACACATTTGCGCATAAAAAATGCAGTTAGTTTTGCATCAGACGTCTCGTATTCTTAAAAAAATATTATTAATATTTTTTATAAATTCCCAAAGTTTTGGCTATGTCAATCAGTGGCGACCACAACTGAGAGCGTGATGTTTTTTGTTTACTGTTTACAATTTCTTACTCGTTGGAATTTTTTGTAAAATTTTTGTTTTAATTGCAAATATGAATTTCTTGTGGAGGAAAATGGGCAAAACCGTTTGCAAAAAGAAAGAAAAATAAATAATAAATTAAGAAGAATAAAAATAAGAAATATGAGAAATAAAACACAAAACGGAAGAAAGAAGCAAAGAATTTGTATATTGCATTTATTATACAGAAAAAAAGACAATTTGTGGCGTATGTGGTAATGGGAGGGACCTACAGTTTAATGCCGTCTTCCAACGGCCGATGATTTTTATGAGAAGCTCCTGGTTGGTTAAAGTGGTGATTCTTCCAGAATCCAACTAGCGCTTTCGCGCCATTTTGTTGCCACATCCTCGTTGCCAACTTGTTTAACGGTTTTTTACAGCATAACTATATCCAGTCTGTGCGGTGAAGGAACCTTATTAGGTTGTTCACGTCTAAGCCAGATAGTTGTTCGAGATTCTCGAACAGCGGTTGGCCCAGGGTTAACAGTCTGTCCTTCCATAGGGCAGGGCATTCACAGAGGAAATGGAAGATTGTCTCCTTTTTCTCCGGTTGTTTACAACTGTGATAGTATGTATTGTGAGGGATACCCATTTTGGCTGCTTGTTCTCCGATAGACCAAAAGCCAGTTATGACTGCCGTTAGTCTCCAGGCATCCCGTCGTTTCATTCTTATTAATGCCGACGATTGCTTGGGGTTGTAGGTGGGCCATAACGTTCTGCTAATTTTGCATTTCGTCTGGACTTTCCACCTACAGTCAGCGATTCGGAGGTATTTTTGGGAAATTGTGCTCTTGACTGCACCTAATGGTGTGAGTACCGATTCTGCAAGAGCGTCCGCCTGGAAGACACTGCTGGTATTAGGGAGACGCACAGATTTCTCAATTTTAAGTCTGTGAGAATATATACCAGCTCCAACACCGCAGCCCATTTTACTTCCATCCGTATAGACTGTAGTGTCGAAGTTGTTTAGAGAGAATCCCTTATTCCATTCTTCCTTAGTTGGAAAGAGAGTGGCAAAATTCCTATTGAAAGTTACCGTCGGGACGATGTAGTCAGTTCTCACCGAGATTAACTGAGTTTGTCGCAATAATAGACTAGCATGACCATAAGTTTTTTCTCTCCAGCGACCCGCTTCGTTTAACCTAAATGCACTCATGGTTGCCGTCTTCTTAATATGTAGGTCTATTGGAATAACGTGTGTCAGTGCATTGAGAGTCTCTCTAGGACATGATCTGATTGCACCGACCGTTATTGCACATGCTGATCTTTGTATTCTGCCGAGTAGTTTGGTATTGTACTCTCTCCCTAGAGCCTTCCACCAAACTACCGAACCATACGATAGAATAGGTCGTATAACCGTCTTATACAGCCATAATGTATGCTTA
This sequence comes from Anastrepha ludens, assembly GCF_028408465.1. Lineage (NCBI taxonomy): Eukaryota > Metazoa > Arthropoda > Insecta > Diptera > Tephritidae > Anastrepha > Anastrepha ludens. The sequence goes on from NC_071501.1 coordinate 114,828,559, forward strand.
GGTTGAAGACCCCATCTTCTTCCAAGCATACGTTTACAGGCATATAAAGCAATTTCTGCCTTCCTTACCCGTTCTTCAACATTTAATTTCCAGCTTAGTTTGGAGTCCAGAATTACCCCTAAGTACTTTGCGCTGGGTGATAGTGAGAGAGTTTGTCCGTTAATATTTGGTAGGGTAAAAGGTGGTACCTTATATCTGGTGGTGAAAAGCATAAGCTCTGTTTTACGTGGGTTTAAACCTAGGCCACAGCCTGTGGCCCAAGAGTTAAGCTCGCCTCATGCCCTTTGGACGATCCCACTGATCGTATTAGGACACAGTCCTGACGCCATTAACACCACATCATCAGCGTACGCTACCGCTTTTACCCCACCTCTATTAAGTTTTATTAAGACTTTGCTAATAACGCATAACCAGAGAAGTGGAGACAGTACTCCCCCCTGTGGGGTGCCTCTGTGGACCTTCTTGGTTATACTGATATTACCCATATTAGCTTTGATGATCCTGGTTTCTAGCATAGAGATGACCCAATTACTGATGCAATTGTCCACCTCTAAGCCTATCAACGCCCGTTGGATCGCATCTGTACTATCATTGTTAAAGGCGCCTTCTATATCCAAGAATGCCGCCATGGTATAATGTTTGTTCTCTAGAGAGCCCTCTATTGTTCGGATTACCTCGTGAAGCGCTGTCTCCGTAGATTTGCCTTTAAGGTACGCATGTTGTGCAGTAGATATACCAGAGCTCTCCAAAGAGCTTCTAAGATATATATCCAAAAGTCTTTCAAAGGTTTTTAACAGGAAAGACGAAAGACTGATTGGCCTATAGTCCTTCGCTGATTCATGTCCCCTCCTGCCTATTTTTGGAATGAAGACGACCTTGACTAGTTTCCAACTATCTGGAATATGACCTAGGTTTAAACACGCTTTAAAAATTTCCTCTAGCCATGGTAGGATACAGTCCAAGGTTTCCTGTAACATCTTTGGGATGATCCCATCTGGCCCCGGAGATTTAAAAGGTGAAAAAGATTTAATTGCCCATGCAACTTTCTCCTTTGTAATTATTTCTTTTGCAAGGTGCTGTGGATTATATTGGCTCCGCCTGATACTTCCCCTCCCACTTTCGTGAACGCTGCACCCCGGGAAATGCGTGTTTAGCAGAAGTTCTAGCGATTCCTCTGTCGTAGCTGTCCAAGTACCATCAGGTTTCTTGACCCAAGAAGCCATTGAATGATCTTTGGACAGAACACGGCTAAGCAGAATCCCTGGTGGATTCGATTGACGAACAGAATTCGCTCCAGCTCTCTTTCTTGGCGGCCCTAATTGCCTTCTTGTACTGTCTCCGACTCTCTTTGTACAATTGCCAATTTCCTGTCGAGTAGCTGAGGTTAAACGTTAAGAGAAGCTCCTACTTGGCAGAAATACACTCGGAGGTTTGCCATTGCCTGCTGAGCGTCATCCGCTATGAGAAAACTTTTTGAATAATTTGATACCTCATGTCGGGAGTGGGTTTCGAGCTTCCCAATTAATAGTTCTTATTAACTGTATGACCTAATCCAAAAATCGTCAGACGATGCAAAGAAGATTTAAATGCATTAGCAAGCACGACAGGCACCACTCTCATCTGGATACCTGGCAATAGGAACTTAGAAGGAAATGAGAAAGCCGATGAGCTGGCAAGATAGGGGACATCCTATAACTAGTCCAAGGTAGAAGAAATAAGCTGTCCTCAAGAAGTGCGCAAAAGGCTGATCTTCTCGCTATTCCAGAAGCAGGCCGTTGACAGATGGACCAACACCGATACCTGCAAAATAGCGAAGAAAACGTGGCCAGATAACAAGAAGATCAGAACTGGCGAGCTGTTAAAAAAACCATGAAAAGACATCTTCAGAATTATGTCAATAATAACCGGCCATTAGATGTAGAAGCTGGAATCAACTAGAATCTAGGGGGACAGTTTTCCACTATCTGTGTGCGTGCCCAAGTCTAGTTGCTCAATGAACAACTTGGTAGAAATTGTACGAAAGAAAATAGATGACATAGGCAGATTTATAGTCAAACCAAGATGGTGTAACAAAATTGCACCTTTTGTGCTAATTGTGTCTGGAATGTGTCACTTAGACAGCACCTCTACCAACCAACCAATTGTCTGACTTTCTGATAAAAATTCTTAGGTTTTTGGTCTTAGTTCATTCGTAGCTCTCCACTCACTCGCCTGATGTCTGGATTTCGTGTTGTACTCATAACGCCACCTTTCGGAACCAGTAATGGTGCGTTTGATGAATGTTGGGGTTGGATATCGACGATATCAAAACGGTACCTTTTTTTTGGATAAAATCCAGGCTATAAATCATTAACTACAATGTCCTGAACGGATTTATAACCAATGTCCAAGTCCTCTGCCAGCTATCTGATAGTTGAGTTGCAGTTATTGCTCGACTTTTCTTTTCCTTCATTGATGTTTTCATCAGTTTTCGTAATCCACAATGGACTCACCATCTCTTCTGAAGCTTTCTTGTCTTTCGTAAATTGTTGTTTTCTTTACTGAAAGAATTTTCTAGCATTTCTATGATTTTCGCACCATTGAACCGATTTTTAACGCAAAATTTAATACAAACTCTTTGGAACACTTTAGACTCAACATCACTCAAGCAACTCTTCAACTCTTTGAACTTGCAACATCAAATCCATTTCTAGAACCGTAAAAAATCGAAAACACGTGCAGACGTAGATTTAACTAAGACGGCTTAACTTTTACAAATGTCAAGCAATGGTGACTAAATTTTGGTGGGAATGTGAATCACAGATGTGGCAGCCTCAGAAAAAAACAAAAAGCAGAGCTCAAATCAGTTGACTTAGAGCGCCACCTGGCGGCAGTCCCGGGAACTTTTTGATGTGTACAAATACTTATACGTATACTTATAAAAAATACATATGCACACATGCATACATATAAAACGATGTACATAAGTGTACCTGCATGCTAAGAGCAGATGTATAGAGAAAGAGGTATACTTATATAACTCAGCTATGATTATGCAATTACGGCTTTATATGCTCTAAATTTTTGGTGGTGTTTTTGCTGTTGTTTTATCTCTTTATTCAGTTTTGAGTCCTATTACAAGTAGGTTGTCGATTGCCGCAAGAAAATTTCTGTTTTGCATTCATGCATTAAAATTCCATTCGGCATTTCTTTTTATGAGTCACGTCAGCTCGATTTGATCATGGGTAAATAGGCATATTGAATGATTTTGCCAAAAGAGGAGCTACCGAAAGTTTAAATATGTAATCGATTTCAATGAAATTGCCAACGCATGCCAATGGATGGGTCCACTTCTTTTATATTTTTATTTAATTTTGTTTTTTTTTTATTGACGTGTCTTCAAGCATAAACAGAATAACGTTTTGATAATACAAATAGCACAACATAAAGATACTAAAAAGCACCTTTCAACGAACAAGTAAAAGAATGGAAATCTGAGATTCCTCAATATTTATAAGTTCAGAATAAATATATAAATATAAATAGTGTAGCTGCCTCTGGTTGCCCATCTGATCTAAAACTGTTTTACGCTTGAGTCGCCGAGGATGAGTGCTTCACTGGAGCAAAGCCAATGCTTCAGCATTGATATGTGCACTTAGCCGAAGGAGAAGGAAATTCTTGTCATGTTTGTTTGTCATTAATATCTTAACAGATACCATTAAATTTTTAGTGGTAATGGTAAGTAGAATATGTTTCAACATTCCTATTCGACATCTCACAAAGTTTGGCATGTTTCAAGTTCAAGCTTACAGCTCTATGAATTTAAAGATTTAGACCTCTCTCAGGTCCGTCCTGGAGTATTATAAAGAAACTCAATCAATCAAAGCTTAGTCTTAGTTAATAATCTTGATTGGGTTTAATTCTAAGGCATTTTCGGTAATGGAAATATATAAGACAAAATTTTATTCCATTTTTTTCCTTGTACAATCGTCTCGGAAGCATAGGGCGTCGACACGAATTGTCTTGCATTAGTTTTGTAAATCTATTTGATTTCTGACAGGGTAGGTGATTAGCCTGCCGCTATCAATCCTAAGTAGTGGGAATGCCCACCTTTCGTTGCTTAGGAACAACGCCTTCTTACTGCTTGGAGCGTCATCTGTGTGTCACATTTTTGTACCAAAAGGATCAAACAGGTGGTTGCGGACTTCGCTAAAGTGGTGTGTCTGTGCTATTACGGCGGGAGGATAAGTTTTTGGGTTTGGGAAATGAGTTTTTTTTTTAGAAACAGGGAAAGTTGGTAAATTTCGAAAAGTGCGAGGAACGTGCTTGACGTGGGATTCGAGCCCACAACCCCTGGGATGGCAGGCTAGTGCACCTACGCTAGACTACCGAACACCTTTCAATGATGACATTTTATCATCAATACGCAGCACAGGTACTTCGCCGAAGTGCAATAAGGGTGGCTTGTGGCTACAGAATGGTCTCAAGAGACGTAATAGGCGTTATCGCGGGCAAACTACCAGCTGACACTCAGGCAAAGGAATAGAACCGCCTCTATGGCAGGCGACGGGCTAAGCCGTCATGCAACAATGATAGGGCTATTTCGTCAACGCGCACAGTGGCAACGCAACACGCAGCGAAAAATTCAGCAGCAGCTTTGGACTGGAGGTGGGCTGCGTACGAGCTGACGCAAATCACAGATGCCTGAGCTTAGTGCTCACGATGGTATCAGACTACGATATGTCGGAAATACTTACGACACCTTTTCCGATGTTCTATTTGCTGCAGAACCACTTATGAAGTGGAAGCAATGGATACTATCGATAGCGTATAACCTCTAAACGCCCCTGTAAGAGAAGGTACCTGTTGTGTCAATTCCGCCGATAAGGAGGTTGTTATAGTGTTAATGGGTGCATATACCACTGGTGCGACGGCAACTTTGATGATGTTTTGGACATTTTGATTTTAACCTCCTTAAAAAAACGAAAATTGGCAGACCATCTAGTGTCGTTATTATTATAAAATACATTGCAGTGTTTGCAAGGTACGAGTATTAAGTTAGAATCTTTCAATCCTTCAATCATTTCACTATACATTTGGGAAAACTGATTTTGATTGATAGAAATCTATATTTTCACCTTTATGCGATCCATTGCTTGTCTGTTTGTATACTGCAGCTGTCTAGTTCAAAAGTTCCAAATACGATTGACGTACGACGCCATTTGCAAAAATTATAAATCTTCCGATAGGGTAATTAATTTTGCACCACCTTTGTACGTACATACATACATATTTGCATATTTTACGGCATACATAAAAAAATAGTTAAATCTGGATAAAGTGAGTGGAATTCCAGTGGTAATTCATGTAGTTCAACTTTTAACTCACTGGTGAGAGGCCCAACGCAAAATCTATTACAGCAGAAGCGCACGGGTTGGAGTGCAGTCAATCACTCTTGAATACACTCCTTTCAGTTATTCGAGTGTAGGTGGAAAAAAATCATATGTACCGCACACATCCAAACATGTAAACGTTCAGGAAACCGTTTTTTTTCTACCTACACTTCTCACACAATTGCAGCACAGCTCCACAGTCCGGCGGCAGTGAATTTTCTTTTTTCCTTACTTTTGTTTTCCACATTGTGCCTGCAATCCTGCAAATATGTATCTCTATTTACTCACCCAATGCTGGAGTATTTTGCACTCAATATGTATCAGTGTACATAGTCGGTGTGTGCGACGCAGTACTGGCGTTGACCGGAAATAAGCCTAGAGGCGGTCAGTTGCCTTGAACGCATGGAGAAATGAAAAGAAAATTGCTACAAAACGAGCATGCAAACAAATGCTTGAGTATTGCAGCTTATATACATACACACACACACGCATTTACTTATGCTGAAGTACTTATGTAGGTTGTGTGAATGAATCAGGCTTCCAGAAAAGTATGAATGCCTTTTGGGTTGAGGGTATTTTTCTAGTGCATTATTTATTAATAAACAGGCGAGCTTATTCTTCGATTTTTCATAGTTTTGGCTTTTATTGAATTAAGTATGAAAATTGTTTATAGAAACATTGTGTTAAATTTTTAAGTATTCAACCCCATAATAAAATATCCTTCTTCTTCTTTTATTATACAATGAAACTTTTAGAACAAAAAAAAAATGACTCGAAAATTCTTTAACCACTTTAAAGCGAGTTTCGAATTGTCCTATATCCTTAATTCTTCATTCGGCACGCACTAATCAATAGCGCGTCAATATCATAGGCATACGACTGCAATTGTAGGCTCTTATAAAAAATTGTGCTTGGGCGATTAAGTTCGGCAGCTCGCACGATCTTTTCCAGCACCAGGTTAAATAAGTCACATGACAGCGAGTCACCCTGTCTGAAAAATCGTTTAGTAACAAACGGCTTCGAGAAGCCCTTCCCAACTCCTACAGCGCTGCTGGTATTCAATAACGTCATCATGCACAGCCGCGTTAGTTTTGCGCGGATACCGAATTCAGACATCGTGGCATACAGGCAACTCCTTTTCGTACTGTCCAATACAGCTTTGAAGTCGACGAAAAGATGGTGTGTGTCGATTCTTCTTTCATAGATGCATGCACCTTACCAGCTCCTCGCCGCCATGCCTGCTCAGTCGGCCCTCCGTGGGCTTCCGCGGCTTTGTTATTCCTTAGCCGTGTTATCGCTATTCCCACTTTTGGGCGTTGTTTTTATTGACCATCATCTCAAGCTCCCCGCACTCACGTATTTCGGCCACTCGTTTCTTCTTTCTGATAATACGTCTCTCTTGCTTAGCTCCCGGTAGCAATCCCACATGGCTGGCGTTACGCCCGCAGCATTCCTCGTGTACCAATAGTTTTTTTCGCTCTCACCCAAATCCGATTTCTTCTTCGGCGGCAGTACGTAAAGAACGAAAAATGTTGTTCATTGCTCGTGCATGCCGTACTATTGGGCAGTACTCTCTGAGAGTAGTAGTGAGAGTCGTCGAGTGGCGAATCTTCTGGCTGTCTGTTGCGATTGCAGCTTTCCGATGTCGACCATTCTTTGTGCAGTTAGATACACAGAGGCGTGTGGGTAATTTGGCTACAACAACGTAGTGATCCGAGTCGATGTTGGATCCTCAGATTGTACGTACATCCAAAACACTACAAGCGTGTATTCTATCTATCACAACATGATCGATCTGGATTCGCGGTTTTTGATCAGGAGACCGCCACGTAGCTTGGTGTATTTTCTTATTCTGGAATCTGGTGCTGCAGACTACCATGTTTCGAGCCCCGGGCAGGCTGAATTTTCTGACTGTAGGACCATAAACTCCCTAATTTGAGAAGTATTCCCTTCATAATTTAAGTATGTTCTGGATGCCAATCACCATATAGCCGTATTTTTTCTTAATTCCTCTACTATCGATATAAAAAGAACTTTTTTCGAATCTCAATGCACAGATTAAATTAGAAAGTTTTATTGAAATTTTTCACCAATTTTTGAATTGTCGACCCATTCGGACGATTATTTCCACCAATAAAAAATCCGGTATTTTGCGAATTGTTTTTCTTAAAGATATACCACTTTAAAATAACACTGTGTGACAAAAAAAAATTAAATATACTTTTATGGAGAAAAACTAAACAAAATGGTATAGGAGAAATTTCCAATACACCACCAAAATCTCATTTTATGGCCATAAAACCGATTTTCAGTAGGTTGATGTGAACAATCACTCCTAACTGCGCCAATTTCCATCCGATTTCGAATTTGTTTTTTTAGTTCGAAAGAACAAAAACAAGCCTTTTTGACAGTGTGTTGCCAATTTTTCTGAAATGACAACTGACGAGACTATAGACGGATTTGGAATTTTTTTATTTTTTCTCTATTTTATCAATTATGACATATTTTTACGATATTATCCGACATTGAGGATTTTTCTTAGTACACTTCTGTTATACAATAGTAAATTAAATTTTGCGTCGAATGAACTATATTTGACTGTAATTGAATTAAAATTAATAGAGTTGTGTGAGTTTTAAGATTTTATTTTGTTTTTTTACTAATTTGGTATGTAGGTATAACTTACGCTAAATGGGAATAAGGACGTATTTTGTTGCGTTATTATAGATACGTAATATTTATTGGAGTATATATGTATACATACGAGTAAAAGCATTGTTTGAAGTTACAGAGTAATAAAGCTCAGGTTGATGGCTACAACGATTTCTTTAAGCTTACATATAATACTTCTGATCGCTGGTATGAACCGGAATTTGCTTGTACTGAGTGTTCATTGAAATTCAAGAGATATAAATCAAAACGTTGCCAGAAAAGTCGAATTTCCTTATATTCTCCGATGATATGGCATCATCAGCCAGATGACTGTTATTTTTGTAAAACGGACGTAAACGGTCATCATTATAAAACTCCAAAGCACATAGCAAGCATACTTATGCTGATGTTGCAACTGTTAAGAAACCCGTAGTCTTGGACGATATGATTGACTCAACTGCAGGTCATGAATTGAAGGAAGTTCAACTCATTGCTGATGATGATCAAACTGATAACAATAAACGTGATGATGAAGAGTACTTTCCGTCTGGTTCTAAGTTCTTGTAATTTACTTCTATCGGGAAGACAATCTGAAACGCTCGCATCTCGATTTAAACAATGGAATTTAGTTGATGACGACTTCAGGATTACGTATTTCCGGAAAGATGATGATCGAATTTCTTACAGAGAAGTATTTTTTATTTATTTATTTTTTTATTTAAAAGAAAAACAATTATAAATAATTGTTCCACTTAAGTACTAAAGCACTGGCTGCCAGGACCTTCGGCTTAAGTAAAAATTAATTTATATTTATTATAACTACATAGAGATCGTTTAATATGAGTTAAGAGAATTTATAACTAAAGAAGAAAATATTAACATTTCTGGCAAATAAAAATATTTAGAAACGAACATTATAACTGCTGGGCATATTAAGTCCAGGGTCTTAAAACTAAGTTTTGTTAAGTATACATTTGTTTTTTATTGTTAGAAAAAATTATGGAGTTATACAATACTATATTAAGTTTACAAAGTGTAACAAATTTTGCAATCAGCTCTATATGACGGTCTACTGTTTGTGCAAGATAATCCGATGGTTTGTTGTTATCAAATATCGATGATCTGATTGGTTGTAAATTTGGGCAGTAATCGAGGAGGTGAGTCACGTTGAAATCAGGAGAACCACAGTGTACGCAGTTTGGTCGGGAGACGCCATTCAAGAGATGAACGTGAGTTGCGAGTGTATGACCAATCCTGAGACGCGCGAATACGGTTATCTTCCTACACGTTGAGCTTGTGCGGTAGGTAGGTTTTCCGCCAGTGGGATTATGGCATTTGTAGTAATGGCTAAAACTGCGCCATTCACTTGAAAACGTTTCTCTTAGACGCTTATTTACAAGTTTGCGTATATCTTTTTCGGTAAGGTAGTCAGCCATATGCAGAGGTTCTCTATTGGCTTCTTTTGCTCTTTTATCCGCCATTTCATTACCATGTATACCTACGTGGGCGGGCACCCACATTATCTTAATTTGATTGGTGTACTGAAATAGAACGTTGCGAATTTTCATGATCATTGGCGTATCGTTTAATTGGTTGAAAACAGCTTCGATGGCGGATTTACTATCGGTACAAATTACAGTTTTCCTTCCATAGCGAGAGGCAAAAAGTACTGCTTCAAGTAAAGCAGCGGCTTCGGCTGTAAATACCGAGCAGTACGAGGGCAAGGAGTATACAGCAATGGTGGCACCAAACTTATTTGTCACGGCAAACGTAGTACTGGTGCCGGATTTCGATCCGTCCGTATATATTATGTCCCAATCACGTTTGAAAGGCTCAAGGGCTGCATTGTGTAACTGTTGGTATTCACTATTGCTGGTAGAGTCTTTGGTTTGTTTTTGTGATACATTAATAAGTGATGGTGTAAGCGAGCAGCAGGTCGGAAATATTGCTGTTTCAACCAATGACGGAGTTGATATGATATGGAGCCGTTTCGATAGGGTTAAGCCACGCATTATGGCGGAAGGCTTGTTCGTTGTGATTGGGTTTTCAATGACGGTCTTAACTTGTGTAAGCAATAAGTCGTTTCGGGCGTGAAACAACTTAGGAATTAACATCATAGTATTACGTGCAATTCTGGAGGAAATATCAGGCAATCCGGCCTCTGCAAGTACTACTTTTGTTGGCGAGGTTGAGAAAGCTCGAATACTTCTTTTAGCTGCGATGTGGTACGGAGCATGGAGTAGTTTGATGTGGGTCTTGGCGGAGTGTCCATATATCGGCAGTCCATAATCGATTTTTGATAACAAAAGGGCTTTTGTAATATTTACAAGTGAATTCGTATGACACAAACAATGTTTAGAAGATAAAAATTTTATAATGTTTAATCTAGAGAATAAGCTTAATCTAACCGATTTACAGTGTCCTTTGTATGTTAGATTTTTATCAAATATAAGCCCTAATATTTTTAAAGTGTTACAATGGGGAATTTGAATGTTAGAAAAGGATATGTAGGGAAAGGAGCAATTATGTTTACGACATATATGGAATGTGGAGCATTTATTTGCTGAAATATTGGCACCAGAACTTTCAGACCATACGTTGATATCACTTAAAAATTTTACGAATACATTTTTGACTTTATTCAGGTCTTTTATTTTAGTGAAAACTAAAACATCATCTGCGTATATGAAGTGGTCAACAAGTGGATTAGAAGAGATTATGGAGCTCACTTTGTTGAAGGCTATTGTGAAGAGAGTTACAGAAAGGGGTGAGCCTTGAGGTATTCCATTATCAAGGTTGTATATTTCAGATTTGTGCTTATTTGTGTAAACAGCAAACTTCCGATTTGTTAAAAAAGATTTAACAATGTTGTATATTTTGGTACCAATCTTCCAACATTTTAGCTCATCAAGAACTATATGTACTCCTATTCTATCAAATGCTTTTTCGAAGTCCAAGCTCAATACGGATGTGTGGTTTCGAGCAGCCATGGCTGAAGAGGCGAAATGTTCGAAGTAGAGTAGGGGGTCCATAACTCCCAACCCTTTCTGAAAGCCGAATTGGTGGGGGTTTATAAGTCCCTTTGCTTTGGCGTACCACATAATTCGGGTAGAAAGTATTTTCTCTAAAGTTTTGGACATACAGGGAAGGAGGGATATTGGTCTATAATTCTCTACATAGGAGGTGGACTTATTGGGTTTTGGGATGGGTAAAATTGTGGCAACTTTCCATTGTTGAGGGTAAGTTCCGCAGGTTAAAATTTGGTTGAACAGGCTAACAAGTCTACTTTTAAGGGGATAAGGGATATTTTTGAGGATAGGATAGGATATTCTGTCGGCACCAGGAGTTTTGCCCGTAAGTGTCGAAATGATTGAGTCGAATTCATTAACTGTAATACAAGATTCAATGATTTGGGCTTTTGGGCAGGGGAATGGGTTACAGTAGTTTTCCGTCAGGACTCGATTTTTCATGCATTAAAATCGCCTACAATGATAATTGGGGTAGTAAAGCAGCTAATTATCTTTGAAAGATCACTAACGCTAAAGGCTTGGTGAGGTGGAATATAAAAGTTAATTATAGTGATTTTGTATCCAACATCCATTTCGATTGCTATTGCAGATAATTGTGAACTAATCGGAACTTGCTTATGATTACGTGACTTTTTTATGAAAACAGAAATTCCTTGTTTACAATATGTATTTTGAGAATTATTGTGAAAGTAACTCTCATATTTGTTAGGTGCATGGAGCTTTTGAAGCTGATGAAGAGAATGACAAATGTACCGTACCATACTAAACTTCAAAGGGCCGTTTCCAATGCATTTTTAAGTTTGGAACCAGTTCGGTTGTGTACTGCACCGTACCATACCGTACAGTGCTGCACTGCACAATACTCCAATAAATATTATGTGTTTAAATGACATTTGTTATCATTTTCGTGCTTCGAAACGCGCCCTTATTCCCATTTAGCGTACCACACACCAAATTAGTAAAAAAAAAAAATAAAATCTTAAAACTCACACAACACTATTAATTGTAATTCAATTACAGTCAAATATAGCTCATTCGACGCAAAATTAAATTTACTATAACAGTAGTGTACTAAGAAAATTCCGCAATATCGGATAATATCGTAAAAATTATGTCAAAGTTGAAAAAATAGAGAAAAAATAAAAAAATTCCAAATACTTCCGTCTACAGTCTCGTCAGTTGTCATTTCAGAAAAATTGTCAACACACTGTCAAAAAGGATTGTTTTTGTTCTTTCGAACTAAAAAAACAAATTCGAAATCGGATGGAAATTGGCGAAGTTAGGAGTGATTGTTCACATCAACCTACTGAAAATCGGTTTTATGGCCATAAAATGAGATTTTGGGGGTGTATTGGAAATTTCTCCTATACCATTGTTCTTAGTTTTACTATACCTACAAGTTGTATTAGGTCTCCATAAAAGTATAATATCACTGTCGCACAGTGTAATCAATCACTTTTACGTGTTGTTCTATGGTTAAAAATTGCACATCTATCTACCGTCTAAAGAGGAACCGTCTATTAATTATTCACTGCTGACATCTAGGCGTCCCTTTTGAAATACCCTTTGTGATTGACGTACCGCGCTATTTGCAAAAATTATAAATCTTGCGATAGGGTAGTAATTTTGCGCCACCTTATATTATCAATCGTTAATTTAATTTAATTAGACATGTCTTCAAGCGCTGCACTACTAAAGGAAGAAAGTGAAGCTAAACTTAACTCAATATGACAGTTGGCGCGCCATTCATTTATGTAATTAATCAATTCCAATTTAATTTGCTCTGATTGAATTTTCAGCTGGTTCACAACAGTTCTGTGCAAAAAAAAAATCTCATCCATGTACCTTTAACGAGCTTGTTTGCCCTTGGCCACTAGAAGCAGAAAAAAATTTCGTTTATTTTATTTTCTCTTTCAACTCTTCTCTCATTCGCATTTGTGCCAACTCTATTAGACGTGCTTTTCTATACTAAGAACTTTTTTCTCTTTTTCCACTATTTCACTCTTTTCACCAACACTTCTCACTCAGCACTTTCGGTGCTTGTTCTTGTGATTTTTATTTATTTTCAATCTAGTTCGTGTGCCAATATAAATCAATTTGCATGAATTTCCGAATTCGCCTCGCAAGAGCAATAAATACATATCTATATATGTATGTACGTAATTGATAGCCATTTGTATGAGTGATGAAGCAAACGTAAAACGAGCCAACTAACCAAATTGCCACAAGGCATCAGCCGACGTGTGATACGGATATTCAGCCAGTTGTTAGTAAGTCAACTATTCAGAAAGGGTGCCCTTTAACAGTTTCAAGCAAATTCAAAAGTCTGCGGCAGCCCACTTTCTTGGCTATTACACTATGCGTGTATTTATATGTTTGGCGCTGTTCTACCACTGCAGTGAAATTTGGGGCACTAATAAATAAGGAGTGGTCTCGTGACTGTCCTTCAACTGGTGCAAAACGGCTACTGATTGGCTATTGCTTTTGTCAAGGCCATCAATACTTACTACAAGTAGACAGTGGAAATCACTTGGGACAGTTGAATTTACTGCAGGATTTATACGGAAAATGGTAGATGGTAGGTATGCATTTGTATTATTGGCGCTGCTTTGCTGGTTTGTTTATCCTCTAACTTTTCTGTGCTTATATTTTCAGTGTGAATTTTTGATGTATTTGTAGATGTATGTAGGTGTGTGTATGCGGGGCTACTTATAACGAGGTAAAGGATTATAAATAACCTTAATACAACACGTAAGTGTTAGGGAAATGAGAATACTTTCTGGGGTTGGATAAGAAATTTGTATGATATAATATTCTGTATTCAATATTCTGGTTGTTGAAATTCCGTATTGCCGAAATTCTGATTTGCAAAATGATAATAAATTATCCGTGCGATTATATTGTATTAAGGGGTTAGGTGGGTTTGAAAATTTCAAAAAATCGATTTTTTTTTTGTCTTATTAAATAGTATAATATGTTTAAAATATTCTCCTAAAATTTCAAATTCATCCGAGTAAAATTCTACGAGATAGACCCTTCAGAAGTTCCGCCCATCAGGCCATGTCAGTGCAGCGTTTCGTTTTTAAACGCGTTTATCTCAAAGCTCGATTTTTTAAGTCGGTGAACACGATTTCTCGAAAAGTTATGAAGCGATTTTGTTCAAATTTTGCACACATCTTTGGAATAACATTATCAAGTTATTGAACGAAGGTTTTTTTTTTTTTATTACAACTAATTTTTTCGAGCCAACACATGACGAAAATTTGACCAAAAAATGTGTTTTTTTGTTCAAAGTCTGTCAAAAATTCAAATTAAATTTTTTTTTTTCCTTCGTCCATGTACTAACGAAATATTTTTGGTTGTTTGATTTTAGATGAACCAATAATGAGTTATGCTGTCCACGGCAAGAGCATTTTTTTGTGAGACGTGAAGGGAGATGAGGTACCAACGGCTGAGTTTTCGGAATTTTTAAATAAAAATTTCACAAAATACTGTTTAAATATGTATCTTTGATATGCTGAATTGTTTAAATAAAATATATGATTGTATATATTAAAAAAAAAATAGTAAAAATACCCTTTTTTTGAACCTCTGTAACCCACCTAACCTCTTAAGGCAATATCTTTAACCCTCCGTTGGACATCTCTTTTGAAATCTCCGGTTCCGCATCCGGGTCTGGCCAGGTCCCTATGTATTTACATGCATTTTGTATGGGAAATGGTGAAATTACTTACCTTCCAGTAGGTCATGTCGGTTATTAAAGCTCAAAAAACAACAAATCCTGTGGTTTTGGCGGAATCCTAACAGAGCTCTTCAAACACATGAGCGATGAAAACCTTACCATATATCAGTTGGTTTGCAAAATCTGGAATAAAGAACGCATGCCAAAGATGTGGGAAATTGCAATAATTTGCCCTGGGAGACATGTTGATCTATAAAAATTATCGGCCCATAACTCTTTTGAACAACATCTACACAATTTTTTCAAATATTCTAAGCGCTAGGCTTAAACCGCATGCTAAACACATCATTGGTAGCTACCAGCCTGGTTTTCAGGAGGGAAGATCAACGATCGACAAAATTTTCGTACTAAGACAAATTTTAGAAAAGTCTCGCGAAAACGACATGAGGACGTATCATTTATTCCTAGATTTCTAAGCAGCTTACGACAGCATAATTTGGAACCAGCTCTTCTCAGCGATGGCAGAATTCGCTATTCCTGATAAGTTAATATGTTTAACACGCTCGACCATGCAGAATGTAAGGAACGTAGTAAGAGTTGAGAACAATCCGTCGCGAGAGTTCGTCACCCTGAACGGACTTCGGCAAGGGAATGGGCTCTCATGCCCCTCTTTAATATTGCCCTTGAAAAGGTAAAGGTAAACACAAAGGGAACTATTTTGTTTAAATCGGTTCAATTGCTGGCTTACGCGGACGACCCTGGCGCTTAGACATAATCGCATCCTCGCTGCCGAGTTTTAAAGAAGTCTTCACAAGTATTGAAAGGGCAGCAAAATGTATGGGTGTAGAAATAAACGAAGCCAAAACTTAAGCGCTAGTTTCAACTACATCGGACTCTGTCAGACGCAATGTGGGTCAAATACTAAAAATCGGTGACTATGGTTTCTAAATAGTGAAGGAATTTAAATACCCTGAAGTAATCATTAATCATGACAACAAAATTTCTGCAAAAATCGGCCACAGAATCCTTATGGCCAACCGCTGCTATTTTTCGCTGTGCCAACACCTAAGAAGTCGCCCCCTAGGCAGAAAAACCAAGATTTCATTGTATTGCTCAATTATCAATTCCACCTTGTTATACGGTAGTGAAACGTGGACACTCAGAGATGCGCATAAACAGAAGCTGCTGATTTTCGTGAGGAGAGCTCTGCGAAAAATGTTGGGCGCGATTTGTGATAAAGGCGAGTGGCGGAAACGCTACAATCATGAACTCGAAAACCTATATGCGCACCCATCTGTGATAACCACAATCATGATCAGCACATTGAGATGGGCAGGTCACATATTGAGGGCTAACAAGGATTACCCACCTCAACAAATACTCTTCGGTAAATGCCACAGACAGTGAAGAAGGGCACCCGCCGCTTAGATGGATTGACGGTGTAGAAGAAAACGCAGGCTTATTGGGATTTTGGGCATGGAGGACACATGCATGAAACCGAGACAATTGGAGTCATATGCTACAGCAGGCGAAGACCCGACCAGGGTTGTCCAGCCAACAATGATGATGATGATGATATATATTTTTAATTGCTTACTTTGTCCATTGGTTTCGGCATTCATTAAGCTACCTACATCAGCGAAAATAATCGCTGAAAATATTTTGGTTTGTGAAAAAAAAATATTTTTTTGTTTTGCTCTTTATTTTGACGCATTTCGAAGGAGGTTGAGGAAAAAATTGATTACAATGAAATTTATGGCAAAATATCATGATTCAATTATTAAAGGTTTGCTCACTAGTGGCATTCGAGTTTAGACACTCCCTTGCAAAAGGTTGTATTTAAGAAGGTGAATAAGGTGAACAAATTAAATGCTTTTTGGTAAAAATGATAGCAAAAATTAAACTTAAATGGAAACAAACTGCAAACGGTTTAAAAAATTAATTTTAATTAATATTTGAATGTAAATAACGGTACAAATAAAAGTTATTAGCGGAAACTGCCAAGTCTAATATTAAAACAAGAAATTATTTCAGTTAATCCAAGATTTTATTTTGTGAATTAATTACTGAATTTAAAACCGATCGCGAAATTACGAAGATTCGCCAATATGAAACTATTTTGTTAAAAATAAATAAATAATTGGCACGTAGTTTTTTGGCCGAGATCCTTCCCATATTTGTAGCGCATGTCTTTAGGTTGTTCCACAAATGGAAGGACCTACAGTTTTAAGCCGATTCAGGCAGATGGTTTTTTATGAGAAGCTTTTTCATGCCGGTACTGTGCTTTGCTAAGCCACCTCTGGACACTTCATCCAGCCATGGTAAGGTGGGCTCATTGGAAACAAGTTCCGTCAATCCCAACTTTTTATAATGAGGTATGCAATGTTATCGGTCGCGTCGGGACTATCCCATTATTCTCACTGTCGTAACTCCTTGGGAAATGCTAGCTCTTTGCAAAACATGAATTCCGTCTAAATCACCACATCATAAGAAATAAAGCTTTGCAAATTCCACACTTCGTCGATCTCGGATTGCGTCAATAACTCGATCATGTCCTGACTTAAGCGGTATGTATTTCATGTCCTACTATCATAGTCCTGAACATACCGATGAAAACTCTTTAGCGAGTTGTTGCTCGTAACTAGGCCATTTTGAAAATGATTTCTACAAATTTTACTTTTACTCAAAATTTCTAGAGTTAGCAACCCAGTGTCTTGCTAGGGGAGCCGATTTGTCAAGAGAGAACGAGAAAGCTGCTTACTGTTGACATTGGATTCTTACATACGATACAATAGAAACAAGTTTTTCATCGAAGCTTTTCGCCTCGTTGTAGACAAACACGACAATCGGTCTTCGCTGCGAGTGTATCGGCTCCGGTTGGTTGGCTGACTACAATGTTCCCAGGCATAGTAATGGGTTTATTGAAAAATATTTCCATAGCCAAACGAGTAGAGAATTGAGAAATAAAATCTAGATTATTCATACGATTTTCGATGTTTGCAAGGACCAATGGGTTCGTCTCGCATCACTTGTTCTACGGCCATTAGCTTCCTGGAAAATACGAAGCA
Source organism: Anastrepha ludens (assembly GCF_028408465.1). Lineage (NCBI taxonomy): Eukaryota > Metazoa > Arthropoda > Insecta > Diptera > Tephritidae > Anastrepha > Anastrepha ludens. Next base: position 114,846,362 of record NC_071501.1, read on the forward strand.
TTGCTAATGCCATGATATTCAACATGTTGCAAAAGAAAGCAAAGATCCATCGTCTTCTTGGTCGTTTTGATGTGAAATGTATGACCATTTGATCCATGCCAGATTTGTGCGCACTACAATAAATAATAGGCGATAATTTTTTTGCTTCACATTCACAATCTTTGGTATAATGAACGGTGAAAAGTAAATTAACCACTCTATTCTGTTTTGGTGAATAGCTGCTGCTGATTGTAACAAGGTTTTCATCAAAACCAAAAAATTACGAAAGCACAGAGCGAGAATTGCTCTTTAATGTGTAGATGCTTTTATGCCATTAATGATAAAAAAAAAAAAAACCTTTGAGCACATAGAACACTAGTTTTATACAACAATTGGTTCAAGTTCCTTATCCTGTAGTGCGTGATAGATTATTCTCATAGATCAATGACTTCAAAAATAATTCAGAGGTATCAAATTAGATGATGTGAGGTAAAGTAATCGCAATATATTAATTTGGGGAATGCTTTTGAAGTGAAAGAAATAGAACCGATTATCGAGAGCGATGATCTTGGAAATCTGAATAAAATTGTATACCTCAAAATAGACTTTTCACGGAGTGAACGAGAACTGCGGACAATATGTTACGAATATGTTACGCTTGCTATTTATATATATCAGGCCTTGAACACCTCTAGGCTTGTCTAGCGCTATCTGGTCCTTCCATTGGAATGTTAGATATATTCTGCCTTAAACGCACTCAGAAGGTTTTGCGGCTAGAGCCATATTAGCGTTATCTATGGTATTCAGTTTGTCAAAGATGTTCGATTACCTGGTTTGCTTATCCGAAAAAAAATTGTTGAGTAGGAGTGTATAGTTGTCAGTTGTCAGCTGCCACGTCATAGGACACTCGGCATCAAACTTGTGTCCGCTCATTTCACATGTATTCTTATGCTCTTCCAATCAGTAGTTGTTCAGATTGGACGGTAACGAAGTGATATGAGCAATAATTGTGTTTATTTTTTCTTATGTATATCACCAAAAAATGTCAGTTTTGTGGTAAATAAACCGCCGTCACATCCAAAGTGAGTTCAGCAAATCAGCTGATTGTTTCAAATTCGCTAAGAGTCCAATGGCGGTGTGAGGTTGGCCAAACCTTCTAAATTATTTTCGCTATGTTAGCTTGTTGTTCGTATTGTGTATTTTCTTCCATGTAAGCACATTTTTAAATACAGGAAAAGTTCAATACCGCAAGCAAAAAAAAAAAAATTCCAAAATCAACTCGATTTTTGGGGCACCTCGAATTTTCACTTTATTCCACTAAATGGAATATAAAACTGCGTACCCAAAAGTGTTCCAAGAATTAAATTTAAAAGGTTAAATGTGTAAATTTATACTCAGAAGCGTGCGCTGGTTTTTATCAATGGGTATTACCGATTTTTTTAGATAAGCCATTTTTTTGCTTCACTTCACTGTCTCTACCTTCGTTAATAAATATCTGCATAGCGCTTAACTCTGAAATAAAGATTCAGAAATATTTGACAATTCGCAAGCTTCAAAACATTGTTGTATGTGTGTATGTGCACTTGGCTGAAAAGTTTTCTGGTAACATAACACACACAAGCATGCTGTCACACGCATTTGTGTTGAACATGTGAAAATTACAAAGTTACAAAGTAGACTGAATGAGCGCAAGTAGTATACGGATAAGAAATTTTGGTGAAAAAAGAATGAAAAAATAGTGTAAATATGTATGTGTTTGTTTGAAGAACGTCTATTTATTTCTCTTGCCTCTGCTGTTGTAAAAATCATCACTATGATTGTTTCCATCTTATAAGCACATATATAAGCTCTCATATGTATGTGTATGTATATGTATATGTAAACATACACACATAAACATATTGTATCTTAGACTAAGAGCGTATACTTGACATATTTTCGCGACACTACCACATCTACCATCAACATGACCACAATTTCACCTCCTATGTACATACACACTTACATTTGTATACATGTACTATATGTGTGTATGTACATAAAGTGCACTTCGCAGCCGGGCAATAGCAATCTGACTCGCACGGTAGTAATCGCAGCGAGAAAGTGAGAATTGCAATAAGAAAGTGGAAAATACAACTTTTCACTCTTAAGCCTTTATTGACGTTCATATTTTAAGTTGGGATTTCGTGGCGTATGTAGTTGTAAATGTCGCATACAATACATAAAAGCCACGATACATCTTGAGTGGTAAAAAGATGCTATTAGAAAAAGTAATGTCTCAAAGCCAAGCTAAGAATAGATGCATGAAAACAATTTTTTTATATAAATTCGGAATGTCATTTCTTATCAGAATCTTATATCGAAGCACTTGATGATATTAGAGCGCGCAAAAGTAGAGAGCTCTTCAATGAGAAACTTTCTGCAGAGGAAATAGACTCGAAATAGACGAAAATGTTCTGGTGAGTTATGTTACACTATTTTATGTTTTGCAACTTTTCTTAGTTTAGTTAGGTTTTTATGTTAAGCTTACTTAAATTTTTTTATGTTTTGCTCGCTTTGATATGCTATGCTTTGTTATGTTATGTTATATTGTGTGGTGTTATATTTTAAAATTTTTGTTTATTTTTTTATTTATACTGTTAAGCTTAATAATCTTTTCATTTGTTATGTTGACTTTGATATGGTTTGCTTTGTTGTCCTGCGTTGCGTTATATTATGTTATGTAGTGTTATGTTACATTATGTTAAACTAAGTTATATGGGGATAACTGAGACCTTTATTTATTAATAACTTGCAAGCTGAGAAAGGCAAATTGTGTTTCCAAACAACTCTGTGATCTCTTTAAGAACATTTTAAGGGTATTGAGTGGCACTTTCACAGAGCATCGTAGGCAGTGATTACTTGGCGTCTAGAGTACGACGTAGTATCGAAAATATACTAGAGGTATCTTGCCTTGCCAATTATGTAATATAGATAAGGCATAAAAGTGCGCTATCATCGAACCTACTATATTTTCTATGGAATTTAGGTCTATTTGATGACTAATGTAAAGGGTAGTGGCGGAGTGCGCCTTAAGATTCCAGTATAAATCTCAAATACATATTTGCCTACCATATAAATGTAACTTTTAACATGCATAACAAGCTCTTCGATATCCAAGAACACAACAGTTGATCACTCAGTCCATAAATAATTACAATGAATTGTAGGAATGCCGTTTTAACATTCACAAATTGACAGACAAACTTAGCAAATGAATAGCAAAAGCCAATGAGGAAATACTGAAATGTATACAGACACGAACACATACGAGTAGATAAATACATGCATAAATATGTCTGTGTATGCTTATAGTGTTCCAACTCGTAGACTGCTGGCTCAGTTGCAGTGAAATATTCATGGAGTTATTAAATAAATTAAAGGATAAAATGAAATTATGCAGCTGCCTATAAGTACTTTTTTATTTTTATATCATATTTTATGCTTATCGTTTACATGACCAGAACCTTTGGTATTTATGTATTTTTAATCGGCGTTCACTTTTAATCACCATCAGCAATTCGTAGCCATGTTGAGCGTATGCGCTTATGAATGCATAATGAATGGTCACTTAATGAAAGCATGGAGATTTGAGGCAAACAGTTTGAATTCCAATCAGCTCATAACGACAGCTTTATAGTTAAAGTTCAATTTAATGAGGAAGTTCATATTAGACAGGAAACTTACGTGGAAGCCTAGTATTGAGAATACACATGCAAAAACGCGGTCGGAAATAAATCGAGATCAACACTTCGTATCACACACTGGCTTTACACTTCGGTAGTTCGTCCTATTTTGCTATAATTAATACTCGTAATTGTGTGATGGCCATCAACTCAAAAGTTGCCAAAAGTGGCCATCAGCTCAAGTTGTATGAAATTGTTGAGCAAGTCCAAAGAACTGCATTTCCATGCATCACCGGCGCTTTGAGGACTAACACAAATAAAGAGCTCAAGGCGTTGATCAGCTGACCCGCTCTAAATCTGGTAGGAAACTCGTGGCCACCGCTTCAGCGCTTAGACTTAATATAATAGCATGGCGCTATGGAAAACCCGCCGGTTCGGCCACGCTTCTATACTAAATACTATGAGTAGTTATAACCAGAAAACTGACTACTCTTTCCCTAAACCCACCTTTGACAGGCTCTTTAAGATTAACAGCCCATTAAGAAGAGAGGCAATGCCATTCAAAGGCCATGAAGAAGAGGTGAAATAAATTTTTATACGGTTCGTGCTAGAAAATAAAATAGGATATGGAGTTTTTGCAAAAAAAAAAAAAAAAAAAATTATTTGTCCGACTTGCGGAGCGTCTACTAAACAGAAGTCTTAGTAGTAAAGGAGGTATCTGTGCACCTTAACACACGCGCTGTAACAGAAGCAACGATGAATATCTTCTTGGATAGTCAGGTGGCTATCAAATCAATGGAGTCAGTTGTACTAAGATCAAAGGTTGCTCAGGAATGCCTGGTAGCTCTAAATGATATTAGCACCGTCTTCAGGGTCAGTCTTATATGGATTCCAGGACATAGAGATATTGAAGGAAATTGCAGAGCCGATTAGCTAGTCAGGGTGCTGATCTTACACTGCTTGAAAATAGAGGCAATATTAGAATTCCTATCGCAAATTTCATATTAAGGATAAAAAATAATATTCTCCAGGAGGCCAATAGGTCTTGGAGGAAAGGAAATACTTGTTTTTCAGCCAGGATATTTTGGCTGCAAATACATAAGAAAATGCCGGGAGAATCGCTCATCCGTTCAAGAAGGAAAATCTCGCAGGTATTGTGTTACCGATCATTGGCTGTGAGGTAAGCACTCTAATAGGCTAGGAGTATTTTCTCATGAATACTGCAGAAATTGTAGAGACGAGGAAGAGGAACAAATAATAAACATTTCCTTTGTAATTTTTCAGCCTTAGCTAGGGATCAGGCAAGGTGGTTAAGAAAACACTCGTTTCACTCTCTGACAGAACTATACGGTGTTGGGATAAAACCTATCCTACGTCTTGTAAGAGAGTCTAAATGGTTGCATGACGAATAAACACTGAAGTTTCCTTGTTGCATAGCGGTATCACAGCGCATCTACATAGCCTAAGTGAGTTAGCTATTCTAAATCGACTGCCACAAAAACCTAAACTAACCTAAGACTTAAAGTCTAATACGAGCTTCGATAAAAAAAATTAAATTCGTTTTCCAAATTAGCAGCATTGACTTTATTTGTATGCATTTTTGGACTTAAAAGAAGTCCAAGCTTAAGATATTTACACTTTTTTTTTTTAATGAGTGCATAATACCTCAATGCTATTGTGTTAAAAATCGGAGTAAAATTCTTTTTGAATAACTTTTTTACTATTTAAAAAAAATTATTTTGGGGATGAAAATCTTTATTTTGACCTATACTGTGGCTTTCTGGTTTACAATTGTCAAATATAATTCACGATTCTAAATCTTCCGATATTACTATTATTATTATTAAAGTCTTGCAAAATATTTAAAAAGATGTTTCTTCCTGTCAATTTTAGTAACTGCAAAAATAATTTAATGTCCTTCGAAGGTATTAAAATAGTTGGAGGAATGCCATTACTAATTTACTCATTTACCCTTCACCCAGGCAGCTGCAATTTTATCATCATAATTTTGCTTTTCAACCACAAGGTGACGGTGATACTGATTTATTTGTCTCCTTACAGTGCACAACAATAGAGATGCAATAAAACCAGAAAATTAATGCCAGCAAAAAAAAAATCAAAAGGTACCCAAATTGAAACGGAAATTATAAAAATCAATCAATGCCACCAATACAGCCATGTGGCGCATTGCATCAGTAGCCACAGCAAAACGACAATGGCAGCAATACTAGCACGTAATAAATGGAGGAAGGTAAACCTAGCCAGAGGGAAGGAAATAAATCGCCAAAGTTTAAATCCGCTTAACTTGAATTGAATGGCAATAATGGAGGGCAACTATAACGATGTATGGATGTGTGTGTGTATGTGTGTGCCATAAAAGTACATGCAACAATTTATATACATATAAATACAAGTACATTTGCATAAGTGCTTGACATCTGATACCAACACTCGTATCAACACTCCCAGCAAGCGTCAATGAGAAGCGATGGAAATGAACGGTGAAATAGAATATCATCAAAATAAATCGATTAGAAAAACGCAACTGGCAATTTTGTATACTCAACAAGGTGGCGCTAAATTAATCACCCTATCAGAAGGTTTTTAATTTTTGCAAATGTCGTTGTACGTCAATCATATTTGAGATTTTTGAACTAGACAACTGCAACATACAAACAAACAAGCAACGCAGTGCGTAGAAGTCGAAATCAACATTTCCACCACTCGAAATCATTTTTTTTTTAAGTTATTCAAAGACAAACTTGGATAATTAATTTTGCGCCACCTTGTATATGAAGAGTGTTTAAAACGACACCTGTGGAGACGTGTGATCAGATACGAAAAAATAGGAATGACTCATTTAATATTCTTTGTAAAAGGTGTACGAATATAATAGAACGAAAGAAGTCTGCCAAAAATATCTCCACGCTTGTTTTTTCAGTGAATTGGAAAAAAATATTATAACCGAATTTTGCTTTTCTTTTGTTTCTCATTTTATTTACCTTTGTTTAAATTATTGAACAAAATAATCAGTATTAAAAATATATCATTATTTGCTTTTCATAGGAATAAAATTGCGAGAAATAAACGAAATCAGTTTTGAGAAATAAAAGTGTGGCTTACATTTTTTGGTAAAAAACAAAACTTAAAATATTTCGTTCTGTAAAGAAGTTCTTCGTCATTTGCTGAAACTTAATTTTCGGCTTCCATTCAAAGAAAATTGCGGCTGAGCTTCTTCGAATGCTCTTTGCTCTTAAATAATTGCGATGAATTTCTAATTAGTTAAATACTGTTTTTGAAGTGGCATGAAGGCTTTAAGGGCGGTGATTCTGAAGTCAGCGACCATCACAGGTTATACCTTCTGTTCAAATATGAACGAGACGTTATCAATAAAACGGTCCGCGGATGACATATGGCAAAAATAAATTTTTTGTTTTTTGGTAGGACTGTTATAAGCTTACATGGCAAATTTCAGCGTGATATGTCACATAGTTTGTTTTCTGTGCTACTGTAAACAAGTCAAGCTCGAGTGTGTTCTTCGAATTCTCTTTTATGACTTCAATTGTCTCAAAATGTTTTCCACGGAGCGGCAACTTGAGCTTGGGAAACAGGAAAAAGTCACATGGAGCCATATCAGGCGAATACGGTGCTTGCGGAACGATATTAACATTATTTTTGTTCAAATAATCGCGAACAAGACGTGATGTGTGAGCAGGTGCATTATCGTGATGCAAGAACCATGACTTGTTGTCCCACAATTCCTTCCTTTTAAGACGAATGTTCTCGCGCAAACGCTTTAAAACGTCTAAATAATATTCAGCGTTAACCGATTTTGCGATTTGTGCGATTTTCAAGCACAATTTCCTTTACTTTTCCGATGTTTTCGTCGTTTACTGATGTTGCTGGACGACGTTCATGAGGCAAGTTTTCAACCGATGTACGGCCCTCTTTGAACGATTTGTACCACTGGAAAACACGTGCACGCGATAGAGCATAGGTTGTCTGCTACATTTTTAAGGCGTCTGAAGCCGAAATTTTGTTGGAATAACAAAATTTCAAACAAATTCTTTGTTCAACTTGAATTTCCATCGTTAAATTCGAAGAACACACTCGAGCTTGACTTGTTTACAGTAGCACAGAAAACAAACTATGTGACATATCACGCTGAAATTTGCCATGTAAGCTTATAACAGTCCTACCAAAAAACAAAAAATTTATTTTTGCCATATGTCATCCGCGGACTGTTTTATTGATAACGTCTCGATTCGCCAAGCGTTAGCAAGTAGCGAATATATGAAGCAACAAAAATTATTTCTCTTTGGAAGCACTTAATGAGTATTGGTAAGTCGACGTTCATACGGGGAAACATTTGTTGCTTCACCTCGTTACTTATGATTCCCGTGCTCTGTCAACACCGTTTGTGTTCTCGTTCTTCTCCGTGTAGTTATTGACTTTAGACTAAAACTTAACAGTTGCAAGGCATGCGAACAGGTCGGACAACAGCAGAAGAGAATTCGCAATGTTGGAGCCACAACATTTGCTCTGTATGAACGAGGTTTAACGAAACTTTCTTGAAATCGAGTTGGCAACATTAACAAGAGTGAGGCATAATTATACTCACTAGCAGTGAATCTTACTCGATAACTTTGTTGTTACTTTCACATGCACATATTTTGTTAAGTGAGCACAGCCGATAGATAGCGAACAGAGGAGTGGTGAAGCGAAGGCGTATATTATGAACTATTAAAGCCGAGTGTTATTATCGCATGTGAACGATATCGAATACAATTGTGGCGCTTGGACATATCACTGAAAGAAGAAGCGCCACACTAACGGGAGAGGCACGACAAAGTTACTTACTAGCCTAACCAGAGTCGAGCTCACGTCGCAAAAGGAGTGAAGATATATTTAGAAACACTGAAACGCAAGGTTATCCTCTCCCGCTGTACTCCCTAGACATTGGTTCTATCGATGGCGCATGCTGCTGCTGATCCCATGAATTTTGTCCATGAAAAAATTTGTCCAGTAAGGAGGACGCAAAAAGTACTTTGGGTGTGCTGTTCAATGAGAAAAAGATACTTTCCGACTTTCCGTTGAGAATATTGCTGCTGCAGCGCAAAGTGCTGATGAGCAACTTTCAGCATCGATACTTCGACGTTTTCAGCAATAAGGGCATTTACTATTAGGCGGTTTTACTTGTAGACGTCGTGCTCATGGTGGGCATTTAAAGAATACCATTTTTTACACATAATTGTAAAGAACCGAATTTCAAATAAAAATAGTAGAAACTGAAATAATCTAAATTTGTATATGCTTTATTTTGAAACAACATCTAGGCTCGTCTTTGGAAAGACTGGTTAAGGATATTTTTTTAAGAGCTCGAAAACTTAAAATGGTAATAAAAAACAAAAATAAAAATGGATTAAAGAACTTGTATAAAATTTTGTGTGAAAAACGAAATTAAGTGCGCGGATGCATTCCGAATGCGTCTTATGGAGAAGCTACTTTGGACCAAAGCAACCTTTATCGGTGGTACAAAATGTTCTCAGAAGGCCAAGAAGATGTGAACGACGAAAAGCGTGCCGGACGCCCGAGCACTTCCACAACAGACGAAAAAATTGATGGAGTGAAGAAAATAGTATTGGCCGTTAGAGAAATTGCTGATCACCTAGACTTATCGATTGGCTCGTGCGATTCGATTTTTTTAATGATTTTGGCATGAGACGGGTCGCCGCAAAATTCGTACCAAAACTGCTCAATTTCGACCAAAAGCAGCATCGCATGAACATTGCTAATGAGATGTTCGATGCTGTCCGCGACGACCCAAATTTGCTCCAGAGGGTCATAACTGGTGACGAATCGTGGGTTTATGGTTATGACGTGGAAACCAAACCTCAATCATTTCTATGGAAGCTGCCGCACGAACCAATACCGAAAAGAGCGGGCCAAGTTCGGTCGAATGTAAAAGTTTTGCTTACCGTTTTCTTCGATTGCAGGGGCGTTGTGCATCATGAGTTCTTGCCACAGGGTAAAACCGTCAATGAGGAATATTAACTGCAAGATATGCGCGTGAAGCAATCCTCCAGAAACGCCCGGATTTGCGGAAGAATAAAAATTCGCACTTGCATCACGATAACGACCCTGCTCACACATCGTTGCTCGTGCGCGACTTTTTGGCCAGAAACAACACACTAATGATGCCAAAGCCACCGCACACCCCAGATCTGGCCCCCTGTGACTTTTTCTTGTTCCCGAAACTGAAGAGGCCCATGAAAGGGCGACGCTACGCCCACGAAAGGAGGACACTACGCTACGATGGACGAGATAAAGACAGCATCGAAGGAGGAGCTGAAAAAGATAAAAAAAAGATTTTTTGAGGAGCTTCAAAGATTGGAAAAAACTTTGGCACAAGTGCATAATATCTCATGGGGATTACTTTGAAGGGGACAAAATAGATATTAATGAATCAATAAATAATTTTTGAAAAAACACAAAATTCGCGATACTTTTTTAACACACCTCGTATGTCCTTTGCGACATAGTTATCAGTATTAATGGTTCTCACGCTGCTGAAAAAACGCCCGATATTTCAAAATCGATCAATATTCGTGCACTCCCCTATGTGAAGGCGCCGTTTTTAAACTCTTAATAGCTGAACCCTTAAACTCTCTTTGAATTAATCTGCATTTTTTTTTTAATTTCCAGTATGCAGTTTCGCATCCCATTGAATTTTGTATTAATAAGCGCAATTCTTAAGCGGTAAATTATCACTTTGATTTTTAAAACAATTTTTGTGGTGTCGGCTCTTGCGGTTTTTTACATATAAGAAATGCAAGTTATAAAAACTGGAGTTGAACCTTTTTAATTTTTATTTGCAGACAGATTTGCGCTTATCTTCCACAAAAAATAGATTTTTATATGGAATGATATGTGAAAAGCGGTCAGATCAAAAATTATTAAAAATCCGAGCAATTTTTTGTGCGGTTAAAACTAGCACTTGTTTTACTAAAATTTCATGAGGTCCGATTACCTGAACATTTTTTCGGGATTCATGTAAAAACAAATAAAAATTTAGGCGAAAACTCGTTGAACTTTTCTAAATTTCGGCTAAAGTTGGAAAGTATGATTTGTATGGTTTTAATTAAAGAATGAATAAAATTTAAAAATAAAAACAACAACAAATTTCTAATTCGAAAAATATTGTAAATATTAAAAGAAATCATCCTGCACTAAGTTATGCACGCCTCTAAAATATATTAAATTCCAGTAACGAGTTAGGAAAAATTACTCAAAATTAGTCCAACAGTCGTATACGGTTCTGTTAGAAAGAAAAACGGAAAACATATGCCAGGCAAATAGTATTTGTTTATTTTCCAGAACCGATTTATTAGTAAAATTTTAATTCTCGGTGGTCTAGAGCTCGAAAATGTATGGTATTTTCAAGAATTTTTTTTGCAATAAAAAAATGAAAAACGAGACTTAAACTTTTTAGGCTTTTTATTTAACTTCTTTAACATACAAAACCGAAAAAGTTTTTTCTTTTTTAATTTTCATCATTTTAAAAATGACATTGAAGTTGACCCTCCCGAAAAATGGGACCTAGACGGTGTTGTCCATTTTGGCTCTTCTATTTATCAGATACACAAAAGCCAGATATATTAATCAGTATGGCTGTAGCTATGTCCCGTACTAGAATAAAAAAGAATTGACAAAATGTCGCGGTTTTGAATTTGGCACTCTAAAAATCGTTTTTTTTTTCAATTTTTTAATAAGAAAAAAAAAAACGAATTAATTGAAATAATAATACGATTCTAGTACGGGCCTTTGATGTTGCGAACCACATATTAAAATTTTCAAGGATTTGTTTGAATATTTTTTTTTTGTTTAAACTCCAGGCCGAAAAAAGTCGTTTCGAGATAAATGAGTTTAAAGTTTCAGGTACAGAAGCGCGCGGATCGCTCTCTACTTAGTTATGGGCTGTAGAAGCTATAATATTGGGAATTTCCGCATCCAAAATTCCAGTGTGTATTCTTAATATACTGGCGGCCGCCGGAGCCGAATGGGTTGGGGTGTGACTACCATTCGGAATTCAGAGAGAACGTTGGCTCGAATCTCGGTGAAACACCAAAGTTAAGAAAATGTTTTCTCTAATAGCGGTCACACCTCTGCAGGCAATGGCAAACCCCCGAGTGTTTTTCTGCCACGAAAAATCTCCTCATAAACAAATATCTGCCGTTCGGAGTCGGCTTGAAGTTGCAGGTCCCTACATTTGTGAAACAACATCACGACGCACGGCCCAAATAGGAGGAGGAGCTCGGCCAAACACCCAAAAAGGGTATGCAAGGCAATTATATATAATATATACCTATACATATATTATATATACATATATACATATATTCTTAAGATAATATACTTTCGAAATATCGAAAAAATGAAAAATCGATTTTTTGAAATTTCTGGACCCCAAGGTCTTCTTAATGAAAGGAGTCTCTAAAAATGTTTTAAAAGTTTTCACTGACGAAATCAATAAATTTTTACGTTCAATGACAAAGTCTGCATAAAATAAATCCCCATCAGCTTTACGCTTGTTGTTGATATGAATACTACAGTAGTCCATAGCAGAAGCTATCAATGAAAGGCGAAATCACATCCAAATAAACTAAATGAAATAACTAAAATGAAAACACATACATGTATATGTATTGGTGTATATGTGTATACACAAAAGAAGATATTAATGCGTTTATAAATAAAGTTTGAATGTATGCGTGCAAGTAAACAGATATGCCATGTGTTGTTTTGATTGCAGCCAAGGCTGTTCGAAAGCCATGAAATACTTTAGCAACATTGTGTGCGTTCACTTACAACTGTATTAGCATTCGTGGACAAAAACACATTTACTCTCGCATAGCTTTGTGCATGCCCATCATGACTCGGCGCACTCATTCAGTGAACATGCAAAGGAAAAACGCAAAAATAAGTATTTTGTGAAAATGCATTTATTTAGTTTTTTTTCATAGGAGTATTTTTCCAACATTTTCTTGCCATCAATGTTCAATTGGACCACAGTCATGCACTGATTGTGCATAGTTGTTGTTGTTGTTGTCGGTTTCGATTGTGGCGCAAAACATATTGACGGTTCCGTCACACACACACGCACAATCACCGCATACGCACATTGTTGCACAACGCATAGCAAAATGGCATCGAACACCCACAGGTGGTTGGGTTGGCGGTTGTCTGGTTTTGCCGATTTTGCACTTTTTGCACACAACAAAACTATTTGTGCTATGCGCCTTTTGTAGCAGCTTTTTTTGTGATCTCTCTAAATTTTTGTTATTCCTGGGATTTTGTTATTTTGCTTGCTAGCAGCAAGTATGTTTGTATACAAATACATTTATGTGCATGTGTATGTATTGTATATGTGCATGAATTTCTATCTGTGTACACATTACTTTGTTATCGAAAATATTTTTCAAGGTGATTTCACCTGCCATTGCCACAAAATGTGCAAAGCTTAAAATACCCAATAGCACAGTGAAGGCAGTGAGTGTGCGAGTGTGTGTGTGTGTGTGAGTGGTTGCGGTACTGGCAATGCATTTACGATTTTGGTTTTCCTGTTTGGTCTCTTTTGCTGCTGGTTGTGGTATGCTTTGATAATTCACTCAATTGCGAGTATATAAAATCAGCAAGTCTATTTCTATTAACAAGAAGGTAATTTCATTCTATTTTTGTGAGAAATGTCAGATAAAATTTATTTCCAATTTACAGGTAACGAATGTGTGAAACTGGTGTAAATATTATACAAAATAATACAAGTCAAAAAATAGAAGGTGTGAACTGCTGGTATGACGTATTAAAGAATTTATATTTAAGTACAGTGAGTGTCATTGCAAATGGCACAGAACTTTTTTTGTTTTTGCAATGCATTCAGAACTAACTTTTTAGTAACATTTTTTTTTTTTTATTTGAGTCAATGCTAATAACTTTACAGACCAGATTTACTGCATTACTTAACAATAATTTAAGTACTAAATTAATTGGATAGTTTAATTGATAAGTAATAAAACTCAATGAACAACTTAAGCAGAAACTTAGGCATCGCAATAAAAAAAATCAAAATCGAGACTTCTAGAAAGGCCGGCCTTGCGAGTACCATGAGTACAACATCCGGCGAAGCCCTAAATGCTATGCTTGATTTGCTCCTCTTGGGTCCTAAGATAAAACAAGAAGCAATAAAAGCAATGTGTATACTGGTTTCTGGCACGAAGACGGAACTTCGGGACTTAGATCATCTTTAAGATATTATCTAAGCCGTATCCACTGTTTTTGGCACCTAATACCCATAGCTTCATTTGAAAGGGAATCTGATGTATTCTGGAGTGCATTAAACAAAATTTTGCGCATATTTTCTTTACCTATGGGTCCAAGAATGAAATAGTTTCTGGAACCAAATGGTATTCAAATGATAGTAATAAGTATCATTACGCTATTGACAATTGAGAGGAGATGGAGCGGGAAGGCTCTGGAGAAGGCAAAGTAAATCTCACAGATTGTTCAAGAATGTAAGAAGAAGCTTAACTCTGTTGCAAGACGGAATAAGCTTGTACTTATGTGGGTTCCAGGACACTGAGGTGTTCAAGGGAATGAAATTGGCGATGAACTGGCCAACTGTGCGGTTACTCCACAGAGACCTGAGTCAATAATAGGAATCAGTTCTGCAGGAATCATGAATTGGATCAGCGATTATACATATAATTTATATAAAGAGCGATAAGAACTGTAAAGTCTATTGTGACAAGCCCAAACAGAAAACTGTCGCAACTTCTTCTACCCCTTGGAGTCAGCATATGACCACCATTGGAATCATTGAGGACCCGATTTGTTTGCCTTGCTTAGAGGAGGCGGATAGCACTGAGCATTTTCTCTGCGAGTGTCCTGCCTTTGCTAGAGCAAGGCTACGAAATTTGGTTTCCGATGTCATGAGAACGAGTAAAATTCGTTCTCTCAAGCTGAAGGATAATTTCAGATTCACCAAAGAATCTTTAAAATTCTTACAGGTCTAGCTACCTCTATTTCTCTATTCTATCCTATCTCTCACTTTCTGTTACTTCTCTTCCTTTCTCCTGGACTATCTACCCTTTTACAATGAGATTTTTAGCCTGAAGGTTTAAGGAGTTATCAAATCTCTCGGTGCTTCTTGGCTTGACTTTTTCAAAACTCAATTTCAAATTTAATTTCTGGAAAGCCGATTAAACTCTTCAAGTCCTCTTGTAAGAACTTCAATATAAAATTCTCAGAGCGAAGACCCTATTAGGAACTTAATTGGCCGAGTAGATCTGAACAGTCAATGGTCCCATATGTTATATGGTATATAAACATTAAGCTTTGAACGAGTCGTCTGCTCTGGGTGAAAAGATGCATATTCTAACAAAGGCAGCGTAAATCATAGTCTCTAACTTAAAAAACAAACTTTAAAAAGTGGAACATAACTTCATGAAAAATACACTCATTTTTTCAGATTTCCTTGCAACACTTTCGGCTTAGCATTGCATTTTAATATTACATTGGTTTCTATTAATCCTATATTTTAGTAAATATTAGTAAATTTTTAGTATGAGATTTACATTCTCAAATACCTCCAAATTTTATAGCTGACTTTTCCGGGATTTTCTTTGAGGTTTTATATATTGTATTTCTGTTGCCTTTCTGAACAACATTTCATCAAAATTTTCTTTTCTTTCATCTACACTTCCTAATGAGAATTTTAGAAAATTTACGGGTACGCAGTAACTTTCTGGTCAAAGTTTAGCATTTTTTTCTAGCGGATTTTCGCACTTTATGCCACATAAAAATAAATTTCTTGTGAAATGCTATTTGCAAAAAAAAAAAAAATAAGACCAAAAAAAAAATAACCAAAAAAAAAATTGAAAGGTATCAGCTGGAGTTTTCAGAAAATACGTTTGACGTATTAAAATAACCGCCGTCCGAAAAAAACAAAAAATACATTGATGAAATCAACGATATCCTTTGCCGCCTGGAATTTATAACATACTATTATTGGCTATAAAACTACAAACTCAAAATTTGTTTAATAGCTTAGATTAAAAATTGAAAATTTGGTTGACATTTTTTTGGATTTTTTTTCTTAGCTCAAAATTTAGTTTAGTTTTTCTAAAGTTCAAAATTTTGTTGTAAACATTTCGAATTTTTCTAAACTCAAATTTTTTTCTAAAGTTCAAAATTTTAATAAACATTTTTGAATTTTTCTAAACTTAAATTTTTATCTAAAATTACAAATTTTGTTGGAAAATGCTTTGAATTTTTCTAAACTCAAATGTTTTTCTAAAGTTCTAAAGTTGAAAATGTAAAACTCAAATTTTTTTATAAATTTCAGAATTTATTTGAAAATGGTTTTAATTTTTCTAAACTCACAATTTTTTTTAAAGGTCAAATTTTAGTTGAAAATGGTTTGAATTTTTCTAAACTCACAATTTTTTTTTTAAGGTTAAATTTTAGTTGAAAATGTAATATAGAACTCAAATTTTTTTCAGTTCAGAATTTAGTTGAAAACATTTTGAATTTTTCGAAACTTAAATTTTTTTCTAAAGTTCAAGATTTAGTTGCAAATATTTTGAATTTTTTAAAACTCTCATTTTCTTCTAAAGTTTAGTTGAAAATGTTTTGAATTCTTCTAAACACTGTATAAAGTTGGAAGGTTTGATTTATATGATAGGGTCGGGAGTAGAAAATTTTAGCTTAAAAAATATTTCAGATATTTAAAAAAAATCCTCGTGCACTCAGTTAAGTTCACCATTGTAGTTCATACGCTTACAAAGGCAATAGAAATATATGAAAACAAAAAAAAAACACGACTTTTACCTCGAAAAGCATTATAAAAAAAATAGTCATGCACTCAGTTCTGCTCACCACTGCATATCCCTGTATTCAATTAACCAACAAAAAAAGTAAAAACTGCACAAACAGTTGTACGATTTTCAGCGGCATGCACTCTGTATGCATAGTGATAATTTCATTTGGCATTAATGCAATTTAACTCAAAAAATTGTTAACGAATGACTTTACTAACTCAATTTGCCTCATTGCCATGCTTACATAGTCGTTCGTGCATCCATTTGCTAAAGTGTCAAATCGTATTTCTAAAGAATTGCTAAATAAAATTTTCACACAGACTAATTTCATCAAATACGTTAGAAACTCGAGGTAAAAATCAATTACTAGTGTATTTATTGCACCCACCACCAGCTATTTGATTAACTCAAATTTGATTAGAAAATATTGTTATCGTTTCAAGTAACCGATACTCAGGCGCACGGATAAACTGTCAACAGCTGGAAGGAAACACATCATTTTTTGTGGTGGACAGGTTATTACATACCACACACACACTAATGGCTGGCTTGCAGCGTACTACTCATGTTACATAACATACTTTAGGGAGCGTTGTTAACTAATTTAGCAACTTTTGGGGTGACATTTATGCGAAGCGAGCCATAAATAAAGCTGGAGGTTTTTTGTATTGCTTAAATTTGCTAAAGGTAGTTTTTGTAATATTTCATATTTTGCTTTGATTACTAAAAACAAAAACAAACAGCAGCTAGTTTGTCGCAGTGGTAACAAAATAAAAGGTGACAGAGTTAAAATTTTAGTTTTCATTTTAGAAGAATATTGATTTCGTCTTACCGAAAAAAAGATGCAAATATTTTCGCTGCACTTTCAACGGTGAATTTTCTCCACATGAATAGGTTCTGAGTTTTTGCCTTGAATTCCCAAAAACGTCACTTTTTCCTGCACAGTTGACAAAAATATTTATAACGCATATTTATGTAAATGTGCTTATGTATGCATTGCAACTAATTATAAAAATATTAAGAAAAGAAAATTTACATGAATATATGTACGTATATATGTACATATGCATGTGCTACATCATGCTGAACAGCTCAACGTAACCAGGAAACTAATTAAAACAGAATATGCATAAATACCAATGAATTTCCGAAAGCGACTCAATACGAAGGCTGCAGCTGATACTCGGATAAAATTTCATCTGAATGCATAAAATAAGGTTATTTTAAAAATTTGCATACGAAAATAGATTTCCATTTTCTCATGGCACATTATAAAGGTTTTGACCGCAGAGCTTATTATTCGTAAATGACATGAACTTATGCATAAGCACATACACGTATATGCACAGGGTGGCCCAAAGGGAAAAAATTCAAAAATATTGTATGTATCTAATATAAAATTTAAATAAATAAACAAAAAAAGCGATAATAGAAAACCCAAAACAATTTAAGAAATTGATTAATTTATTGAATTTGCTTGCTTTATAAGGTTTTGGTAGAAAGGAAATACATTTCTATCATTTCACGAATCCATTCATGTAGCTCACCTTTTTATTATTATTGGGTATTATTGTTGACACCTTGCATCCAATCGAAAGTCCCTTCCCTTAGTATATCTCGAAAGGTACTTTTAGAATTTTGGCCACTTTCATAACTTCAGTGAAAAAAATTTCAAAAATTTTGTAAATCCATTTCCATCAGCTTTAGTATGAATTTACCCCGCGTGCAAAACTTGAGCGAAATCGAGGACCATATTAAGGAAAATCATCGCTTTTATTACATTTAATGTGGAATGGCTGCTTTTCTGGATGAAAGTAGGACCTACATATTACTATATGTGCCTACAGTTTTGTTGGAAAAGTTACAGCCTGTGTCGCTTTCTTCGACCTAGTTTGCTATTTTTTAGCCATATTTGAATGGCACGCGTAGAAGAATTCGTGTAAGTTATTAACTAGTGTTTAGTACATGAGAAATCTGGAACTGAAAGTGCCAAGAATAATAAAATTTAACCTGATATAGCCTTCTTAAGGGGTTAGGAGTAGTAAGATTTAAAAAAAAAATGGATTTGTTTTTTTTTGCATTTTCTTAAAGCATAATATGTTAAAAATATTGTGTGAAAATTTGAAGAGAATCCGAAAAATACTTTTCGAGTCATTCAACAATTAACAAGGGGGCTCGCCTGCTCTAAAGCAAAACTTAAACTGAATTTTCCGACTGTGGGACCAAAAATTCCCTCCTTTCCCATCCTGGCATTGAAGTCGCCGAGCACGATTTTTATGATGTGGCGGGCCCAACGCTCATAGGAATGTTCCAAGCGCTCATAGAAGGAATCCTTGGTCGCATCGTCCTTCTCTTCTGTCGGAGCGTGGGCGCAAATCAGCGAGATGTTAAAAAAACGGGCTTTGATGAGTATTATTGCGAGATGCTCGTCCACCGGAGTGAACGATAGTACTTGGCGACGAAGTCTCTCTCCCACAACAAATCCGACACCGAAATTGCGCTCCTTTACATGGCAGCTGTAGTAGACGTCGCATTTTTTGAATGGCAGTGATATCAGTCTTTACTCTCACGAGGACATCAACCAGCCGGTCAGAGGCACCTTCCCCATTAAGGGACCGGACATACCAGGTGCATGCCCTCAAATCATATTTTTTATTTCGTTTGCAGGGGTCGTCATCAGTAGAGGTAGTTCGCATACGAGGCTGTGTATATCTTTTCATTGGGGGGTTTTTTAAGTGGCGGATCCCAAATCCAGCGCACAACCAACTATCCTGGAATGCTTCGTCTTCTCACGTTAGTTCACTCCCGAACGGGTGTACGAAAGCTACGTGGGCTAATCCCGGGAGTTGTAAGCTGATTGAACCATATGCAGAAGAATCGTTCTGGCCACTCTCAAGTGAATGGTGATCAGTAACTTTCCCCATCCTTCATTATCTATTAATAAAATTAATTTCTCTTATCCGATTGATTTTAGATGAATCACCAAGGACTTGCGATGATCACCGCAAGGGACTTCTGAAGAAACGGGTTCCATACAAACAGCGATAACTTTTACAATTATTAATTTTTTTGAAATTTGAAATTGAAAATAAAGTCAAGTCGAAACACGATGAATTAATGCTATGTTTTTATTTTTGTAAAATAAAGCAATTGACTAGCAAAAACAAAAACCTTAAGTAAATGAAATTTTTAATTTCGTCAGTATTTTTAATTAGAGATCCGAAGATTAAGAAGGGAGAACAAATATTGAGTTATTTAGCATTAACAAAGTATATGGCTCGATTAGCACACAATTAAAATTCATGATATGAGTGAAATTAGGCCGATTCTAAAATTCACCAAGGGCAGGCATTTATCAAGAATTTATTAATGTCACTCATCGCCCAGGCAACCAGTTCAAAGTCTAGTGCCCTACCTACACTCTTCTCCGTCTAATCATTTCACACCATGATTTTTGAAAGAGTACCTCCGTGTTTAACACTAATGCGCCTTAGTATCCATTCTTCTTTCAGAAGAACTGAACGATTCTGAGGCTGAGAAAATAGTGGGCGAACCTCTTCTTCTGTTGCCAATTCATTTGTGACTATTCCTTTAAGGCATTGTTGAGGCACTGTGTTTTATAAACAGTCCTAAATATGCCTATCTTCAGTTCCTGCAAGACATTTGGTGTTAGTGTCCCATGCATATGTAGATTAAAAACGTATTGCTTGTAATTTGATGTCTTATGGGAAACGCTTTAAGTAATCCAATTTGTAAGCTTCAGTGAAGTCGTCTAAATGTGACCTCCTCACAATTTTAGCTACTTTCATGCACATACGAACAAACGTAAGAAATAATAAGTTTGTATATATTTAAAATCCAAAATTTTTCTAACCTCAACTTCCGCAGCAAAGAAAGTTCGCGCCAAACTTGTTAAAATGTGGGTGATAGTTTTGCCAGGATCTACGCCACTTACTTGCTTGATATGAACCAAAGTCGAAACTTTCATTCCTGCATCTAAGTGTGCATGTGTATGTGCGTGTTAACGCTTCCTTGCAGCGGTGACGTGCAATATGGCTTAATGCGAAGCTCAAGGTTTTCGCACATACACGCGTGCATATGCACGCTTATGTACCACCTGTTGGCGAATTTATTAGATATAAACAACCTCACAACTGGTGTGAGTCGCAGACCCAATTAGTCAGACAATTTTCTTTTTCCATACGAGGAACTGGTAATTTTTACATGGAATTATCCACTAAGTTGAGATTAGAAAAACAATATAAATTTACACAAAAAAATCTGAAATTGATAAATAATTCTTCTTCCTGATTACTCACTACAAAAATATCGTTAACAAAAAGTTAAGTTCAACTAAATTTTTTACAATCTCTCCAAAGGAAGACGAGCCATGCAATTAGGTTTGCTAATGTAAATTAAAATTTGAAAAAGTCCATCACGTCCAAACAGCCCATCGTATTTAAAGCTCTGGAAATTAAATGGATAGATAGTCAAAAAAGAAAGGAGAGAAGTAACAGAAGAAAAAGAGAGAATAGAATAGAGACAGAGATAGCTAGCCCTGTGAGAATTTTCCAGATTCTTTGGCAAATCTGAAAATATCCTCCAGTTTGAGAGAACAAATATTTCACATTGGAACCCAAAATTCACCGTCTTACACTAGCAAAGGCAGGATACTCACAGAGAAAATGCTCAGTGCTATCCGTCTCCTCTAAGCAAGACAGGTGAATCGAATCCTCAATGATTCCAATGGTCGCCATATGCTGACTCCAAGGGTTATGTCCTGAAACAATATCGATCATCAACCGAACGTCTTTTCTACCAAGTGGTTGAAGAAATTGCGACAGTTTTCTGTTCGGGCTTGTCACAGAACCCTTAATTGGCTTGCAGCGTTCGCGACCGGACCATCGCTCTTTATGTTTATTGCATAGATAAGCGCTGATCCAATTCATGAATCCTGCAGAACTCATTCCGATTATTGGCTTCAGTCGCTGTGGCTCATAGTTGGCCAATTTATCGCCAATTTCATTCTCTTGAACACCGCAGTGTCATGGAACCCATATAGGTAAGTACAAGCTTATTCTGTCTGGCAACAGATTAAAGCTTCTACTTAGATTCGTGAGAATTTTTAAGGTTTACTTTGCCTTCTCCAAAGCCTTTAGTGCAGCCTGACTGTCAGTAAAGACTCCAATCTGTTTCCCAATTCGCTTTGATAAAAATAGTCTTTCATTTTCTAAGTATTGATAGCAAGGAAAAATAATGACAAATTGGTATAATTTCAAAGATTAGGTAAGGTTAGGATAAATGGCTGTCCTTCCAAGGGATCCACTTGGACAGGGGATAAAAATTTGTTTATTGTGATGTCATATGTTTAAAAAAATTTAGAAAAAACTACCTTACAGGTCCGGGCATTGTCATAGATTTCAGATTGAATTTTGCTATTAAGTAAGAAAAAGGGGATTGAGAGCCCCTAAAATAAAGCAGGCAAATTTTGTTTGAAGTGGTAGAAGGTCAAATTTCCTGTGGTGCAGTTACTTGGTAACAGGGTATCTTAGTATTAGAACACTAAGCCTCCTCTTTTCGCCAAGCGTTAGCAAATGGCAACTTGTATATACTTGTTTGTAAGTGATTTATACCAGTTTTATGAGGTATAACCATACTCGCTAGCGGCGAATCTTGCTCGATATCATTGTTGTTGCTTTCACATGCAAATTTTTCGTCAAATGAGCCGAGCAGAGACCTGACGAATAGAAGAGGCCGTCTTACGAAGCAAGCGACACAGTGTAACTTTCCCAATTAAGCTGTACGCTCTACTTTCATCCAGAAAGGCATCCAAACCAAATTACATGTAATAAAAAGTTATGATTTTTTGTAAAATGGTCCCCGACTTTGCTCAAGTTTAGTACACAGGCTTAACTCATACTGAAGCTGATGGAAACGGATTTACAAAATTTTTTTAAATTTTTTTATAGAAATTATGGATGTGGCTAAAATCAAAAAGCGAACTATGCAAATATTCCAAAAAAGTGAACCGTTAAGATTCACGAGGTGTAACTTCGAATAATTAAAAAAAAAGTTTATGCAAATCGGTAAAATACTTTTTGATAAATAGTGAACACCGCGACGGTAACCTTCAAAAAACATGACTTCCAGATAATCGCGTCTAAAGTTTTACGTGCAATACATTTATGGATAATTTGCGCGGTTCCACGGACTGTAACTTTCGTTCTAGCACTTCGATCTTTATGATTTTTTGAATTCATATTTTTAAGATGATGTACTTTTAGAATATGCCATAAAAAATTTTCGATTTTTTAGTCCAACACAAGGTATTGTATATAACCCCTTAATATAAGTCATAATTTTGCTATCCGATTCATATAAATAGGGTATGGTTGGAAGGATTTTAAGTTAAAAGTGCTTTGGTTTGATTATTTATTTAATTTCTCTCAAAAGATATTTTTTATTAAAAACTCTATTTTTAAATTTTCAAAATTTTTTCCATATTTTTAGAAATTTTTCGAATAAACTATCGTGTGTTTATTAAACGCTTCGGAACTTTAAATGATAATACAAAACAGAAATATTGTGGGAATTAATTGTTTTTATTATAACCTGGTGGATGATTTCCGACACATTTGCGTCCCGGGTACAAGTCACATACTTTAATGAGCAAACTCAGCAGAAATGCGACGCAAACGATAGTCATTTGGCTTCAATTCTTGCATGAACTATTTTTTATAGGCACACTAGCCAAGATCCTTATGCAAAATCTGGCACATAGTCGAAGGGCAAAGGCCAATAAATTGAGAACGACGACGAATCAATATTTCGGTTTCTTCTGCAACACTTGCTCTATGAACCTCGCGAAGAGATTTATTTATTTTTTTTTTTTCAAAGAAAATTTCAACAAATCGGGAGCTTTGTTCTGGCATTAAATGGGTCATGAAGGCTTGTCAAACCTTACTGAACAGAAATGTCAATACATTTTGCCATTCTTTGCTATCAAATCGGAGTTGTCGATATCAAAAGTTCTCATACAGTTAAAAGACCACCCCTTATATGAAAGTGCGACTGCTCAAGAACCCTGCACATTTGCTAAAAAATCGTTTCGGCATTTTTGTATTTTTAACACAGAATTTTAGACCGTTGTGCGGCACCCAAAATCGCTAGGAACTATGTGCATTCTGCTTAGAGATGTCATTGTTTTTGAGGTTGCAAGGATAATTGTCTTTAAGCCAAATTAAAAATAGGCGGTATTATTTAAGAGTACCGACACTGAGCAACACAATTAATGTTATAAGCACTGAAATTATAAGACGCCTACCTAAAATGCGAACTTATCAACTCCCGCCCGATCGTAATATCAGCAACGCACATAAATACTTATGAAATGGGTCATGAACGAGTCAGAAATGTTCGTTTGTACTCAAAAGAATATACATAATAATCATACACAAAAATATGCGCCATTATCGACAATTACATTATCGCCATTAAACACCACCAGTACCAAAAAAAAAAAACATAGCAAACACAAGAACATTTCCAACAGTGCTGACTGTTTTGTTTGTGTGATTGTCATATCTCACAAAAACAACAAAAAAAACCAAAAAAATACAGACAGAAGCAAATACCTAAAACGACAAAACCATCACGGCTTCCGTCACCATTTTCCGCCATCGTTTTTATGATGATAACAACAATTTTCCCATCATTTTTACTCTGCGCCCTACTAAATGTTAAAACGTGCTTTTGAAATTATAGCGCAGACACTAAAACCAGCCCGTTGAGATACTTCAATTCTATGTCAAATAGCGCAAACAAGTGCTTGATTGTTTCCGAGTATGTTTCTGTTTTTGTTATTGCACTATTTTTGGCCGCGACAATGCGCAGTTCTATTCCACTCGATTCATGAATATGTGCACGTGTAGGTATGTATTTGTATGGTGTAATCTACTTTTAGGCTTTGCAAGCAGCGGCGTTTAGCACAGATATTCATAAATGCAATTATATTTAGACGCTCCGAAAATGACTGGAAAAATATTTTGTCTGTGCTTGAGTATAAGAGCGTACATACATATCCACGTATGTATATGTATATGTAGATGAAAATATGTATTTTTGATTGTGCATTTGGGATGGCGCTTTTGGTTAAACTGTGCGTTCAAGTGAATTTCGTTTTTCCTGCACATTTTGTGCAATTCATGGAAAAAATTTAAATTTTTCGCTCGTGGCTCATATAAAAAAGCGATCCATTTAAAATAAAAAAATTTATATATGTATACATACATACAAATATTACTATTTTTTGAAGTGCTGGGTATATGTGTATATTAAAAATAATTTTTTTTCTCGATGAGCAAATTAAAAAAAGTATAAGTAAAATGAATATTATGAAAAAAACTTAAATTTTTATATATGGCCGGCGTAGCTGAAATGGTTGAAACGTGACTATTACCTTTTAGACCAGCTGAAGGTAGAAAATCGTGAAAAAACGCAGTTTGCAAAAGTAAAAACTTCTTTCTCTTCAGGACAGATCACAAGAGCATTTTGTCAATGGCTAAAATCCATGAATTAAAGTTCGAGTTGTTGGAGCATCCACCGCATTTTGGCGCCTAGCGACTTTCATCTGTTTCCAGACCTAAAAAATTCATGCGTGGAAAGCGTTTTCCATCAAATAATGAAGTCATAACAGCTGTGGAAGCGTACTTTGCAGCCCTTCCAGATTCTCACTTCAGCGATGGAATTCATAAATTGGATTCCCGTTGGAAAAAAGGGTATTTATGTTCAGGGAAACTATACTGAATAACTAAGTGTATTTCAACCCACAAAATTGTGTTTTTCTTATCGAACCACAAAACTTATTGAGCAACCTAGTATATATTTATAAATTTTTTGCCCATTTGTGACACATTTAAAACTAAAAGAAAATTTATACATGCAGGGCGCGTACGGTATTTGTAGACAACTTGAGAGTAAAACTAATTAGATTTTATTTTTAAAAACATTTAAAGAAACTTCATGCATTTTTTTTACAATAGTAACTTATTACATATCTAAAAAATAGCCTCGTGCATCTCGGTCCCAGAATGATTACATTGATAACATGGCCGAATAAAATGCTTCTTATACATAGTGACCATAACGGTATTAATTGGAGCCGTAAGAGAAGAAATGGTGTTATTAGGAAGCTTATTGGTTTCTCGCTCAACTACGCCTCACACTTAGTAATCCAGGGAATTGAGGTGTTGGGCGTTGGCCGACCATAGATTCGGTGTTATGAGATCATGGAAATTGTCAGCCTTCTAATCTTGTGTTGTCATCGCTTTGTGTGAAGAGGCAGAGTCTTGCTGAGAAACGTGTGGGCTGTCACCGGACTTTCACTTCTGTCTCTAGAACCTCGATATATGCAGCAGAATTCACATAGACATCTGTCATTCTGGTTGGTATTTTGCTTTTGCTAAACATCTCAGGCCCTTCAGTGTGTTTAATTTCGTTTAGCCGGTGGCTTGATGGGATAACTCACTGTTATCGTGTTTGCTTCGACATAAAATGTTTTCTGAGCTTAACGTAGGAATCATACCAGAGATCTTCTTGGACAACTCGACGAATAAGACCCTCAGAAGTGTTAAGCTCCCTCTCAAGGGCCCTAATTGATTTTAAAGACTCCTCGGCAATGCTCGCTTAGACTTCTTGAATAAACTCTGCAGATCGAGCAGTTTCAGAGGATTCCTCGGGTTTCACCTGAAGAAAAGCAATAAGAAAAATAATGGCTTGGAGAAGTTATAGCCACATATCGCCATACTCTCAAATACCTTATGCACCCGGTAAATTCCTATCTTTTAAAGTGTTGGGAAAATGTGTATAATAAAATTTTTTTTTTCTCGATGAGCAATTTACAAACCCAATTTAAGGAAAGTGAATATTATGAACAAAATTTTAACTTTTTATCTTGGATAAATAACCCGCAATATCATTCCTTGCAGCTGCTAAGTTTAGGAAAAAAGCGTAAATATTGTTGTTCCTGCTTCCGGTCAAAAGTATATTAAATAAATCGCGATCCCTCAGGTGCGCACTAAGGTCGGTTAGTTGGTGAATAAAGACGGATTTCATCAAGAAAACCCCAAAAAGAAAGGTTTTAGAAATGAATAGGAAATAAAACTTTTATTCATTCTAACATCTTCTGTCTGCCAAAATCCTATTTCAATTCCGTGCCAATAACTTTTTAATTATGCATTCTCAAATGTGCAAGCACCCAAATAATGATTTTTTAATTAACACAAAATTATTTGCCTACATTTTTGCTAACAACACTCATACGCGGACACAGCTGCTAACAGTTGGCATTCGTAAAATACTTCAACACCCTCATCAGCAGCACGCACACCTACACACACTCAAGCACGCATTACAGCAGAACTTTAAAGTTGAGTTGAAAATTTGTGTATTTGCACAAGTGGAAAAGCGTTCAAGAGAACCGTGAATATGTCTCTTACGCTGTAAGGCAATTGCCGCAACTAAAACAACAACAAAAGTGCCAACTGCGAACGAAGGAATAGCAGGTGACCGTCAAAGTTGTAGCTGCGCGCCAGCAAAACCAACATCGGCACTTCAACAGCCTTACCTGTGTGCTGCACCTGACCACACTCATCGCACCGTTTCATTACCATCGAATGCCAATTTGCCTGTCATAAACAGTTGAAAGAAAACAAACCGAAAACAAAAAATGCTAAGAAGGAAAGCGAATTGATGAATGAGAATGTGTTGTTGAGTGCCGTTGGCACCCAGTTTTTGTTATTTAGTTTTTTTTTTGCTTTTTTTGTTGTGCCTTTTATTTATCACGCTTTTACCTTCCGCTGTTTTTCTTGCTGTTCACGCCATCAACTTCGTCCTTTTTGTTGCCATTTGTGTTCGCACGAAATTCGATAATTCAATTCTGACATCAGTTTGCACTTTATGCTGTCGCAACAGCACCTAACTGACTGACTGACTGCCTGCCTGCCTGCTCTGTTCGATTTTGCACCCCATAAGCTCAATAGTGACTTGTCCGCGGGCTTGCTTGCTGTGCTGCTTCCGCTGTTATCGTCACCGTATACCGTTCGCCGGGCGTTGTCTATCTGCCAAAGTATTTGTTTGTTTTTTGCCTGTCGCTAACAGCAATGCCAACCGTCAGCCGTCCCACCACAGTTGGTGAGTTGTTGTCAAAACGGTGTGTGTATCGCACGCGACGTCAATTAACTAGCTGTTACACTCAATGGCTAACGGCAATACCAACAATGGGAGCAACAACAATGCAATCGACCGTAGTCGTTAAATGCAGATGAGTGGCCGATGAATTTGGCGATGTGCGTAGATATGTAAGTACGTATGTATATAACACACACTGCTGAGTTCATTCTCACATTCCTATTTATATTCGAATTAATGTACATATTCAGATGCATATTCATATTCATATTCAGATTCCCATATACATTTTATATTCATCTTCGTGTTCATGTCCTTAAACTTATTCATATTTAATATTGAGATTCATTTTCATATTGATATTCATATTTGCATTTACAAAAATATTTATATTTACATACTTATACTCATACTCATACTCATACTCATACACATACTCATACTCATACTCATACTCATACTCATACTCATCCTCATACTCATACTCATATTCATACTTTTGTTCATATTCATGCTCATATTTATATTTATAAAAATATTTATAATTTATACTCATACTCATACTTATATTTATATTAATATTTTTACTTAAATTTATATTAATTTTTTTTCTAATAAAAATACTTATATTTCATACTCATACTTATACTCATACACATACTCATACTCATACTCATACTCATACTCATACTCATACTCATACACATACTCATCCTCATACTCATACTCATATTCATATTTTTGTTCATATTCATACTCATATTTATGTTTATAAAAATATTTATAATTTATACTCATACTCATACTTATATTTATATTAATATTTTTACTTAAATTTATATAAATTTTTTTTTCTTATAATATAATATTTCATACTCATACACATACTCATACTCATATTCATACTCATATCCATACTCTTATTCCTATCCATATATCCATACTCATCTTCATATTCCTATTCGTATTGTGTAGCTCATACGCTCGTGCATTACATTCTAATAGAACAGAAAACCCTCACACGCCCTGTACAACTCAGTTCGTCCTGTGTATTTGCTTACAAATTGGACTGCCATGTGCAAAAAAAGGTGGGTGCGTGCATAAACGTTGCAAATTAAAAATGGTAGTTGATGTCAAAGCGAAAGGATTTTAGGTCAATTCTATTTCGCAACTGTTCGTATACTGCAGCCAATATTTCCCTAACTCATTCCGCCATTTTTTTCGATGCTTTCACCAGTTATTTTTCTTTCTTGCATACTTAAGTCAAAGAGTTTCGAATTGATTTTCTTCTTCTACAACCTTTCAACTAACTCAAAGGATATAAAGGATACGCAATACAACAACATTTGCAGGCACACCAATGACCTCATCTTGGCATTGATGAGTGTTGGGCGATGGTGTGAACGACAGGCAATTAGCAAATTCAACATAATTAATCATGTTGATGATGGTTGTTGAAACTTTCATCGATTTTAATGGGTTCAATTAAAATTGAGCGCGTATTACAGTTTTTACTCTATTTATTACTTTCTGCCTTCTTCTCAGTCATCGGTACGCGCATTGTTGCTGAGTTAGTTGTCTTTTATAGATATATGCAAAAAAATAAAATTAAATAAAGAACTAAACTGAATGAGTGCATAAAGACTTAGCTAAGATTGATGTGTTCGTCGACTATCGTAGTGAGTGATGGAAAATTACATAAGTCCTGACTTTGGTTTTCCTTTGATTGCCTGCATATTTACATACACATGGACTATCACGGCTTTTTCGTGATTTCGTTAATATTATCCCGGGAATAGTCCTGGAATTTAAATACTCATTGTTTTACAACAACTTCGCTCAAAAAAATTTCATCAGTGTAATACGAAAAGCTCTTCTACCATATAATAAATATAATATAGGGTTATTCAATAGGTGCGCTTCAACTTTTTTCCGATAGGGAGGGCGAACGACGCAATATTTTTTATTTTTCACTTGTCATTTGTAAACTTCATTAGCATACATTTCATCATGGAACGCTACACACTTGAGCAACGATTGCAAATCGTGCAAATTTTCTATGAAGATAATCGTTCTTTTGCTGTTACTTTAAGAGCATTACGGCCATTTTACGGTCCATTTAACAAGCCGTCCCGTTTTGGGGTTATGTGAAGTCATTGGTCTACAGTAACAAGCCGGCGACGATTTGTGAGCTCAGAGCCAATATTGAACGCGAAATTGCTGGAATTTCGGCCGATTTATGCAAAAGAGTGGTCGAAAATTGGGTTCAACGATTGGACTTCGTAAAACGTGCACGCGGTGGTCATGCAAAAGAAATCGAATTTCATACTTAAATGTATATGTTCAAACTCGATAATAAAAAAAAAATTAGTTAAAAAAGTCAAACCGTTTGTGTTTTATTCAAAAAAGTTCAAAAGTTGAAGCGCTCTTACTGAAAAACCCTATATTAATATTTTTTAATAAATTTTAATTTTTTTTATTGTATTTTAAGAAAACGTTTTTATTGAAAGTCTAAATTTTTTATTTACAAAAAACAATTATTTTACTACTAACAAAACAAAAAACAGTAGTATTTGAGTCTATTAATCGATTTTCGAGATTTTGGCGACTCAAAGCCGCTAGTGGTCTTAAGTTCCCAGACCTTACTTGCGATGGTAATTTGAAGTCGTTTCCTGGTAATAACTTTGCCAAAACTGTTTCAAAGCTTCTTTCCCTGCCTCTTTCAGAATAAAATGTTACTCTTGCCTATTTTCAAGGGGTAGAATCACGTTGATCAGTTTCCTTTTTATACTCCTTACATTTTACAAAAGTATCTTGCTCTTTAAGTGTGCATGCAATACCTTCGTAGATACTCCTTTATATGCAAAACTTAAATAAATCACTTCATTTTTGTCGTGCGCTATTAAAAACTGTGGTCATTCGAAAAAGAAGTATTCTGACTTCATTTGTCTGAGACAAAACTTGTGTAATGTGGTTTAAACTTGAAATGGTAATGTGATAACTTAATTTTATTATTTACAAGATGGTGCAAAATTAATCACCTAATTTTGTTTTTCAATACCTTTTATGAAATATTTTTTTTACTAAATAAAAAAATGTGTTTTAATGATGGAAATCTTTATTTTGACCTTTTCGCACTCCATGGCTTGCCTGTTTGCATACTGCAGTTGTCTGGTTCACAAATGCCAAATATTATGAATTTTCCGATAAGGTGATTAATTTAGCTTAGATATCTGAAGTGGATGACCGTTCACTCAAATTATTTTAATATCATTTTACATACACAAATATTAGTATTTCAGTCATTCAGCGGAACATTAAGCTCAAGAAATTCAGCTGATTTTTGCTGTCTGATATAAACGCACAGTACTTTTCAAAGCTCAATTTTTCCTATAAAAGAAGATTTTTTCTCACCCTTTTTCACTTGCTTTGGAGGAAATCTGAGATTTTGTGACTTAAAAAGGACAGAATCATGGGTAAAACATTCCTAGAACGGATGGACATTTTAATTTGTTTGCATAAACCGGAAAGATCAGTTAACTAAACTACACCTCTTGAAACTTCATTGATTATTCTTTTGGATTGGAGAAATAACAGCCTGGGCGATTTTTGCCGAGTTGTATGTCTCAAGAACTCAAGGGTTATGTTCTCTTTGTTAGGAAAATATAATATAAACTTTACTAATTATCTGCACACTGCTGAACAACCTAAACACCTAAGGGCAGATTATATCAAATATTCATGTTTATACTCGTACGTGTTTTTTAGAGCTTGAGAACTTCGAATGCTAATACGACACAAAAATATTGTTAAAAGCAACTCTGTTTTTTATAATCTAGAAGATAATTTCATGGTATTTAGTTTTCGAATATTATCTCCGTCATATATTTGTTCTAGCTACGATCCATTCGATCAGCCTAATTTTTGACTACTTCTCGCAATAAATTTGGCCGTATGGCATCAATTGTGACCTGAATATTGTACTAAATTGATTATTAAGCACGCTGTATAGCAAGTTCCGCATCTTGTTGAAACCAAAGATTCAAGATTCAGATAAACCGAAGATTCAAGCAATGCGAGAAGTAGCTGCGAAAGCCGGCCTGAAGATCAATGTCCATAAAATCATGCGTATAAACACGGAAAATACGTAAAAATTCTCAATGGTTAGCACCGATCTCGAAGATGAATAAGTACAATCTGTTTGCTACTTAGGCAAAGTTATATTTCTGTATCTGGAGGTTTGAGCGATAGTATCTAACGCCGAATAAAGAAAACTGTGGTGGTATTTGTCTCTCTGCAAGCAATTTATTTATTTATTTATTTATTTATTTAATTAATTAATAGTCTAAAAATACAGTATTTCTTACAGACTATGAAAACAGATTAATGCTGAATAAATTAATCAAAGTAAAATTAAACTTATAATTAACTAGTTTCAATTGTAATGAGTGAAAGAAAAAGAATACATTTTTTATAATTTACAGAAGAAGATTAGATTAATACTAAGAATTTAGTTCAACAATTCATTTAGAACCAATTTGAAGTGATTCTTTGTGGAACAGAAATCCAGGCCAGTATGATTTGAAAGCGAATTAAAATCACCCAGAGTTCTAGAAATCGGAGCATTGGAAGCATAATTAGCTCGTGCCATCCCTAACCGGAAAAAATCATGATTCCGTAAACTTCGCTGACAATTTGAAACGCATCACACATTTCACGGCGCACAAAATTGCGAATTTTTAACTCCAACGTAGAGTCGATTTTATTTTATGGTTATGAAACGTGGAATGCGACGGCAGCTGACCCAAGTTTTTGTAGAAATCCTCAAAATATTTTGGCCAAATATTATCTCGAAAGGTGACTTATGGGCCAGAACCCAACAGAAGCCAATACTCTTAGAGATCCGATAGAGCAAATGGGGTGGATTGGCAATGTTCTACGCAGAAGAAATGGTAACTTAACAAGGGCCGCCATTGACTGGAACCCCGAAGGAAGCCGCAGACGTGGAAAGCCACAGAATACCTGGAGACGACTGCTGGAGTCAGATACCCGCGCCATGCTGCTTAGCTGGAATGAAGTTAAAAGATTGGCACAAAGCAGACCCGAATGGAAGAAATTCGTTGTGGCTTTACGTTCCACACTGGAACTCTAGGGATTTATGATGATAGTTCTTATCCAGCTAAAAAACACTGAAATGTACTGAAGTATCTTTAGTCGATTGAACTGGTACGCCTTCTGCTAAAGGTGGTAGTTAGTTTTGGTTGGCAAAAACGTCAATTAACAAAGGATACTTCCCATTCATCCATCTCGAATAAAATTGTTTGCAAGTATTTAATTATATCGAATTCCAAAATTAATAAGAGATGATCTTCATAAAGCAAATAAAAAAATTGAATACAGACTATGTGGAAATAGAACTCAACCAGATTTTTGCATGCATTAAAATTTAAACACTATTTTTACAAGAAAAAAACTACCAAAGTTTAAGAACAATTCTCACTGTACTAAACTTTCACTTATAAAAACCGAGACCTAATTAAAGTAAAATATAGACAACCTGTTTTTTATATATTTTCACTTAGCTAAATTTTTCTCAAATACGTAGAATGCTTCATACCAAACCCAATCACATTTAATTTTAATCCGCTTTTAAGGTTTATTAAAAATACATTTCTAAATTAGCAAAAGGTTTCCATTATTAAACCATCAATTTTGTGGTTTTCACTTTCAGATTAAAAGCGCCATTCTCACGAACTTCGGGTACTCTTTAATGTGTATGCGTTATTTTACATACATACATACAAAAGCATGCAAGTCATTAAATGCGTAAAAAGTTTGGATATTCAGAAAATGAACCAAATGAAAATTGTCAAAATTCTTAACGTTTTTCTTTGCGGTTGACTGCCTGATTAAATTTCCCGCAGTTACATTGAAATGCATGTCGCACAAATATATTAAAAATATATGTATTTATGTATGAATGTAGTTGGGCCACCCGCCGTTCACTGCTCTGTTAACCCAAAAGTGTAGAACGAATCGACTGAATGGGCATATTTTTGTTGTAATAAAAGTTTTAAGCTACTTATACTTTCCTTTATGAAGGTGTGCGAAAATTGTTGCTGCTTGTTCTTATTGTTGCAGCCAAGTTGGTTAAGGAAAGATTTACTTATCGCTCTGTGTAAACTTTCGCTCCAACGTAAAAGTATATTTTTGAAACAACTGTAGCGTTGTTGCTGTAAACACAAATGCCTCTATGTACATATATAAATAAATGTAAATGTAGGCGACTTTGTACATTTACATGCGTATGCAAACTTTTTGCCGTTTTTGTTCGTTGGGTTGTGTGGTTGTTTGGTTTTGATGGCTGCTTGAGCAGTGCTGCCGGCGCTACTCACTGGTTCGAAAGAAAATTTACGCGCCTGTCGGTGCAAAATTAAAGGAGAAAATCGTGATAATAATAATAACTGCACGACACAAAAGCATGCGGAAAAGTTAGGGAAAAGGGTGAGAGCGAGAGTATAGCACAGCGTTTGACACGTTTCTCCGTGCTCATATAAAAAGCTTAGCAATGCATTAATATTCGCCAGAAATATTTACAATCGCGAAATTAAACAAATTTAATTTTGTGAACGACTGGCGCCTTTATTGGTCGATACTGTGGCCAAAACACCTGCCGCAAGCAAGTTTTTGCTTACAAAGATATATAAAAGAAGACGTTCATGTAGATAAAATACCAGCGAGTATGTACACATGCGCGTGTGTGTAATTATTTGCCAATATACTCGTATTCCCGCCAACTTCAGCAGTCACTTAGGAAAATTTATACGTTGTGGTGCAGTAAAGCCATCTCAGACAACACTGAAGTTGCTATATTTAGCTTTGCGTTTGTTACTCTTTCCGTGGCAATAATGTTTCTCAAGCGAATATCTTGGCATTACTTCATACAAAGCTTCCAGCAGCTAAACAGCATTTATAATTTATTAAAAAGCCAAATTTTTCAGCAGCGAATATTTCAATTGGAATCAATTGAATTTATATATTTTCGTATGAAGTGCATTAAAACTTTCGGTAGCAATACCATTGGGACAGATGCCAAGAAAACACAATTTTAATATTAAGGTTTCGGTTCCATATATAAGTACATAAAAACATACTCTGGCAAATCACGGTGCAGAAATTTACGGGCAAAATGTGGCTACAGATCGCAGAGATTTTTTCCCCAAAAAAAAAGTGTTGGAGTTCAGAGGTTTTTTGAAAGTTTAAAAAGTAGTGAAGCACGTATCAAATAAAAAATAGTTTAAAAAAACTAAAAAACACGCTTTTATTGCCAATCGAACTAAAAAGTAGAAAATAAATTTTAATGACAAAGAGACCTATAATGAAGTAATAGCACTTGAACCATCAGTCAGTAGAGTTAAAAGCGTGGGATGCCTTATATAGTAAATATTACAATCATTCTATTGGCAACTACCTATGTACAGAAGGTTATGAAAGTGAAGCAAAATGCATCCCACGCTTTTAACTCTAATTTGAATTATTTTATTTGTATCTTAATTATTGTTATAATTCTGTTCTGAGGTAGTTGACTATGACTGATCGTTCGATTTGCTATTACTTCATTATAGGTCCCTTTGTCATTAAAATTTATTTTCTACTTTTTAGTTCGATTGGCAATAAAAGCGTGTGTTTTAGTTTTTTTAAACTATTTTTTATTTTCTACTTTTTAGTTCGATTAGCAAAAAAGCGTGTTTTTTAGTTTTTTTTTTAAACTATTTATTATTATGAATGAAAATTATTGTTATCCTTGCAGTCAGTGAATTAATGATTCGATATATTCGTGTTATATTATATTTAATTCCTTTCTTATCGACTGTGAGTCTAAAGCTATGCAGTTATCGGCCGTGATAAAGAAGTAATCGGGATGAAGAACTTATTTCGTGGAGGGAGCCTGAGAAACGGCTACCCCACTCCATTGGCCAGTTTTTTTTCGATTTTCGTGGTGTGGTGCACTATGAATTCCTTCCACCTGGCCAAACTGTTAATAAGGAATATTATTTGAGCGTTATACGTCGTTTACGTGAAGCAATTCATCTAAAAAGATCAGAATTATGGGCCAACAACTCTTGGGTTTTGCATCATGATAATGCACCGTCTCACACTGCACTCGTTCTTCGTAACCATTTCGCCAAAAATTCCACGCATATCGTTCCGCAACCACCGTATTCGCCTGATTTGGCTCCGTGTGACTTCTGGCTATTCCCAAAACTCAAGAGACCACTCCGGGGAACGCGTTTCGAGTCGATTGAGGAGATAGAAGCTGAATTGAAGAAGGTGCTGATGGCTATACCGGAAATGGACTATTTGGCATGTTTCGGGGTTTGGAAAAATCGTTGGCATAGGTGTATTTTATCGAGAGGGGATTATTTTGAAGGGGATGAAATTGATTTACAAGAATAAATAAAGATTTTTCATTTTACAACCAAATTCACCTTACTTTTTGCCCACAGGTAAAAAAAGAAAATATTAATCCTGGCAATCCTAATAAGGATAATGGAAAACTTTTATCAAATTATTGCATTGTCATCGGTCCTTGATAGGTGTGCAAAATTTCAAGTCGATCAGATTTTTAGAAGCCAGTGAAAATTAAGCTCAAAGATTCCGTTACATACATACATACATACATACATACGTACATACATACATACAACCCGACCTAATAAAAGTGTGTTAAAAAGAAACCCCACGCCCTCTTGTGATCATAAATTTTTATATTTAATTTAGTTTATTCAATTACGATTAATTTCCCAGACAAAATACAGTTCATTCTTTAACAAAAACCAAATAAATCCAAGTTCCAAACTCTGTACGAACTTCAGAAAAAATCATCAATATCAAATCATGCAATTTTCATCAATATTTCCAATTTTTAGTCAAAAATTTTCAACTACTTTTAAGTATGTTGTTTTACAGCCCAGTAAATTTTAGTGTAAAAAAGTGAAAGTTTGAAGTGTCTCAAAAATCTTGTTGATTTTGGATACATTTTTTTATTTGTTTTCTTACGGTGTTGGATTTTTCCTCCACATAAAAAATGTGTTTCAATATAATAAAATGCACACTTCCATCAACCGAAAAAATGATCAAAAGTCAAAGCAGTTCTTGAATGACTTTAATCTTGGGCTTTATTATAAAGGGTGGTTAAATTTTAGGGCCGATGTTGAATGTGAACTGCACCTAAACGTTAAGCTTTTTTCTGCATTTCATTTCACATTTTTCAGACTAATTCAATTTGAACCAATGAAAGATACACAATCGAACCACGCGTTCAAGTTATCAGGCTTATTATGCAAACGGGCGTTCAAATCAAAATGCATATCGCGCACTTCGTGAAGAAAATCATCTTCAATGATGAGTCACATTTTCACCTCAGTGGATTCGTCAATAAACAGAATTGCCGCATTTGGGCGAATGATAATCCAAGAGTGATTGCCGAAAAACCAATGCACCCACAATGAGTGTCTGTTTGGGGCGGTTTATGTGCCGGCGGCATCATTGGGCCGTTTTTTTCCAAAATAAGACCGGTCAGGCAGGTACTGTGAATAGTGTTCGCTATCGTCAGATGATAACGAACTTTTTATGGCTCGAATTGGAAGATATGGATGTGGACGATATGTGGCTTCAACAGGACGGTGCCACACAGCTAACGAAACAATGGCTCTTTTGCGCGAAAAATTTGATAGCCGAATAATCTCACGTCCCGGCGACGTCAATTAGCCGCCAAGATCATGTGATTTGACACCATAGGACTTCTTTCTTTGGGGTTATTTGAAAGAAAAGGTGTACGTCGATAAGCCAACAACAATTCAAGAGCTAAAGGATGAAATAATTCGGCACATTAACGGCATAGAACCTCAATTATTCCTCAGCGTCATCGAAAATTTGGACCATCGGATGGAGGTGTGCCGCCGAGGCCGATCCAATATCTATACTAATATTATAAAGAGGAAAACTTTGTTTGTTTGTTTGTTTGTTTGTTTGTTTGTAACGAATAGGCTCAAAAACTACTGGACCGATTTTAAAAATTCTTTCACCATTCGAAAGCTACATCATCCACGAGTAACACGGATTACATTTTATTTTGGAAAAAAATAGGGTTCCGTAAGATATTTGGATTTTTCGGACACAAACTGAAAAAAATCATATATATAAAATAAAGTCAACTTTTTGTGTGTGTTCGCTAACAGGCCGCGTCTGCACCGAATTAAACCAAACTTACCCACATTATTAAGAAGGTATTGAAGATGGTTTCCGTATAGTTTGGATACCTATTGGTGGATAGGGCTCGAGATATAGGTCAAAACGTGGACCCGGGTAACCTTCGGATGTGTATGTACAATATGGGTATCAAATTGAAGCTGTTGGTGAATGCTTTAGTACAGAGTATTTTTCATGCCGCTCCGTGACTAGGGTCTCGAGATAGAGACCAAAACGTGGACCCTAGAATGTGTTTGTACAATATGGATATCAAATTGAAGCTGTTGGCGAATGCTTTAGTACAGAGTATTTTTCATACCGGTCCGTGACTGGGGTCTCGAGATATAGGTCAAAACGTGGACCCGGGTAACCTTTGGTTGTGTATGTACAATATGGGTATCAAACGAAAGCTGTTGATAAGTTCTTTAATACGGGGTAATTTTCATACCTATTGATGACTAGGGTCTGGAAATATATGCCAAAACGTGGACCCGCCGTGTCTTTGCACCGAATTAAACCAAACTTACACACATTGTTAAGTAAGTATTGAAAATGGGTTTCGTAAAGTTTGGTTGTAATTCGGAGCACTGGCAACGGGTACAGCGTTCTTTTGAACCAGCCATAATGTCGCTTACTTTTTTAACGCTTGGGGCGGATTTGAACTGTCAAATTGACAGTGTGAGTTACAATGGGTCAATATTTCTCTCTGATTTGGATGCCATAAGGAAAAAACGTAAGTGCAACATGTAAAAATTGTTTGTGAATTTTTTTGGAGTGGATTTTGGAACAGTGAATAATTTCTTACGAAATTTGAGAATTTAATGTGAAATCCGAATGAAATTATGTGTTCGTGAAAAAAAATTTTTTTTCGTTTTTTTTTTTTGAAAAATATAAATGGATAATGGTTAAAAAAGCTCCAATGCTTAATAAAACATATAAATTGAAACGAAAAATTCATGGATGATCAGGAAAAAAGACGATTGTTTATTCATATGCGTTGATTTGAAATTTAAAAACAATCTTCTTTTTTCCTGATTTTCAATTTATATTTTATATTTACTCAAAAACAAATAGAAAAACAAAAAATATTGTTTATGCCAAAGCGCTTGAATAAAGAATAAAGAAATAAATAATACGAAAATCATATATTTTCTGTTCTAAACCATATCTATTCTATTTTAGTGTGCCCAGCGAAGGGGGCCGGGTTTGCTAGTTATTATAATAAAGAGAAATGACAATATTTTCCTAAAACAATTGTATTTTATTCAAAATCAACACCAGCCCTTGAAACTTAACCACCCTTTACCAAACTTCAAAGGGGTATAAAACTGCATACTTAGCTTTTTTTTCTAAAAATTCGAGTTTGAAATCTTAATTAATTTTTTTTTTTACTTTTTTAATTATTTTTGTAGGAAAATTAACTTATTTTCATAGAAATATTATTAAAATTAAGTGAGAAGCAATTAAATTGTCAAAATTGATGAAATATTTTTACTGTATGGATAAACTAGGTAAAACTTGGCTCAAAACAGCGTAACGTGAAGATAGAAAATTGGAGGAAAAATATGCTACCAAGAGGTAAATGAAGTTTCTGAGCATAACTTTCCCTAGATTCCAATGATCTTGAAATATTTCTAGAGCCATTTATTGCATGCTGACATGATGTATGTCAGTAAGATTGTTTTCACTTTTCTCAGAAATTGTGCTGATAGATAGATTGTTGTTTATTCAAATTTAGAGTTTACGGTGACTCGAAACAATCATCCTTAAATTGCTCTTTTAGGATCCCATACTGGTGTAGCGACTTCTAAGCTGAGATCTACGCTATAGGCAAAGCAGCAAAAACGATAAGACTAATCGTTCTACTACTGTCAAAACAACAACAACATAAGACTAATCGACTAACCTCCAGCAAACAAAGTGTGTTGGATTCCCAGCCACTCTAGAGTGGAGAGAAATGAAAGAGTGTGATGAGTGTGCAAGGAAAGGCTCTTAGCTTGACATTCAGCGGGGGTAGAGGACGTAAGCATTCCTCTAAACGAACTATACAGTGCGATTGACTTGATAGTAACCGCGGAAACCAATAGGAGCTGGTCTCTGACTACTAGCTTCAAGGTCTCCAAAGCGCTCTGTCCAAAACTGTATCTTAAAAGCACAAAATGTGTTCTTGGATTCATTAGATCACCTACCAGCGTCCTCCCTGGCAGGTCAATTACTAGGTCACTGCACTATTGGAAGGGTGTAGATTATGAGGGGGAGATGTAGAGATGAAGAATAAATTGAGTCCGTACAACACTTCATCTGTGAATATTATTTCTTTGAAGACCTGGAATATTTGCAAAATATCTCACTGGAAGGACCAATTACGTTTTTAAACAAATCTAACTGGTTTAAACATTTTAGTTAGAGGATGGAAATCAAATCCAGGTATCATAATGGACATTAGAGCTACCGAGTGTATTGTCGTAGTCACACATTTATTCCAGGGAAAAATTTGCTGGAATTTTTTCGAACAATTTCATTACTGATTGTGTGAAACGGCTTACCAACAAATTAAGCGGAAAGAAAATTTCATATTTGAATGCACCTGGTGAGATAGGAGAAATATTACGCACTAAAATCGCTCTCGAAACATCTCTAATATCTCTTCCTGCTTTAAGACAGAGTCTCATACAATATGAAGTTTTGATATTTTCAGAGACTGCTTACATTTATTAATATAAAAGGGAATGCAAGCTGACTGCTTCCATTTTTAATCCGAACAGGGCAAATTTGAACACAAAAAGCAATTTTCTTATTTTTTACCAAGAAAATAACAACGAACAACGGCTATAGATATTGAATTTAGAAATATATTTTTTACATCATTCTGCATAAAAATATGCATTTTAATTATTTCTTTATATTTCAGTTTTCATGAACTCACACATTTTTAATTCCTTTTCATATGAAAATTGTGCATTTTATTATGCAAATTTATTAAAAATAAGGCCGATAACCCCAGATGCTAGTTGCCTAACTATTGTAATGTAATTGGTTATATTATATTTCATATATATAAGTAAATAAAGATATTTTTTATTAATATAAAAATTGCTCACAACATAAATCGTATAAGCTATTTGTGTTGGCAGCTATAGCAGCCAGGCCTCAAGCTCGATATTTGCATGCATATTTCCATTCTTAACATTAGATAAATTTTATTTTACAGCCTATGATAATCCCATAAAGATTGTTTCTTTT